>NC_044549.1:154850934-155150934 GCF_007565055.1 Rhinopithecus roxellana
TTGCAGATACCCACATACATTTGTAATTTATTCTTATTGTGATATGGAGAGAAAGATTTTATAATCCTTTATTGAAAGGAAGACACTGAAATCCTAAGAGGTCCTTAAATGAGGATTTTACAAACACTAAGAAGCACAGCAGGATTTGAACAGCTGTCTGATTTCAAGTTCAGTTTTCTGTGTAAACATCCAGGTTCTGCATGAGTTCTGAGGTTCTCTAATCATCATTAGCACTATCTGTCTACATAGCTATCTGCTCATTCATTTTTTGCCAAGTGGCACCGTGAAAAGAATATGTGTTTACAGGGAGACCACAGCAGTTCTACCACTTACTAGCTGAATGACTTGGACAAGTTACTTAGTCTCAATTTCCTCATCTAATGAGAACAAATAACAGTACTGACTACTATCTCAGATCATATTTCATATGATTGTTATAAAAATTACATGAGATGACGTATGTAAAATACAACAGTGAACAGCACATAATAAGTACTCAATATTTAGTCAAATAAATAATTGAGTGAATTTAAATTTCAATGACATAACATAAGCAAAAATCCTATTGGAGTTCCCGTTCTAGAATATTCAGTCAAAACCAAGAACATTATTAATGTATTGTTAGTATCCTCTCTCATAGTTTAAACATGTCTTGAGGCTGATAGCCATGTCTGAGCTAGTCTGGAAACCACACAGTGGCCAGCACAGAGCCTTGCATTTTAGACGTGCTGTGATTCAATGATTATATGATCTTTGTTGAATTTACTGAGAAAAGAAAATCTCGAATGCTAAAATAACTTCTCTCAAAGCTTAGAAGCTTCAGTTGTCCATTTTCACTCAAAACTGTATTCTCAATTTGAAAATTATTACCCATAATTGAAGCCTAAAATCCACTAAAAGGCATCAATTTAATGTTATTTATTTGTGATACATTCCCTGAGAAATAAGGAAGAAAAATGATTTCCCAATCTCCACATTTTAAAATCTTATCTCTATCTTCCCTACAAAAACTTATAACATCATTTATTTTGTTCCGGGTCCTTCACAGATGGTAATCACAAGTGCTTTCCTGATTCACTTACTAGCTAGAGACGTGCGCAGGGGCGAGGGGAGAGGGGGAGAGAGAGAGAGAGAGAGAGAGAGAATGAGAGAGAGATTGATTTTAAGAGGCTATTTGGCATCAAGAGAAGTTCATGTGGCAGAAGTATTTCAACCAAGACATCAAATGAAAATCAAATGCAAGAGTATATAATTAAATTTTAGAAAAAAAAGTATGTACATATGCGTAACTGTGTGTGCACAGGTGTGCACGTATCTGTATAGACAGGTGTATATGCAGAGATCTGTGTGTATGTGTATGTATGCACATGTACATATGGAAAAGGCCAAGGCTCCACCAGGAGCTCTGGACAACGACGTGAAGGGGAGCCATGCTGAGACGAGACTGGAGGCTGGAACACTAGTTTTTACACCTCCGCTTTGCCACTCAACTGCTTCATCTGGAACAAGTCATTTCAACTTTGTTTTCTGTTTCTAAGAATGGAGACCTCACGAGACTGGTGTGAGGTTTGAGCAACAAACAAGATCTGAAAGTGTTTTGGAAATGTCTGTACAAGCATAAAGGGACATTACTACCCATTTGTTCCAATGCCAAGGAGAGCAACTTTTCGTCTGAGCCAATGTCGCTCACAAGTGGAATCTATTCCCATCACAGCCGGCTTTCGGCACAGGAAGAAGGAATGTGGACAATTTTCCAAAGAGGCAATGCTTTCTAATTTCTCTATTATTTCCAAAACAAAAAGCCAAATCTTTCTCCCACTTTTGTTTTTCAAAATAAAAATAAATTATAACCCTAACTTGCTAATAAATGCAGGCTGGAGCTGTCCTTAAGTAAAAGCTTTTGATAACAAATTGCCTGCACTAAATGCTATTTTACTGCTGATTTTTTTATTGTTGCTTAAGCACAGCAATTATGCTAATAAGTCTGGGAGGATGGTACATCCAGCATTGAATCTGACAGATAAAATACTCAATAAAATGCTAATCTCACCTGAAAATTGGAATCAGACAGCCTTATTAGTATTTATGGATATGGCATCTTAAACATGCTTTTTCAAAGATGAATATATATGAAATCAATGTTGTCTCCTAATACAGCCCGCCATTTCTAGGTCTCTATGTGCCCTAAATTCAAGGTGACGATTACTCCTTGCCTTTACTTTGCTTCTTGCCAGAGAAAAAAATAACTTATTGGCCATCACTACTACATAAAGAATCAAGCAATAAAATGCTTTCTTTTTCCTTCATCCACCTCCCTACCTCTCTCCTCACCCCACCTCCGCCAGTCCCCCGAAAAAGGGAAGGTAAGAACTGTCTGTCTGAGCAAAGAAAGAAGGCAGATTTGACAGCAACAAGAACCATTTGTCAACCATCTGGCTTCTCTCTTCACCTGACAGGAGGGGAAGAGTGATTGTCAGAAAGAGCAGGGAATTGAGAATCCAAAGAGCTGGCTTTTCGTCTTGATTTTGCCATTTCCTCGATGTGTGACCTTGCCAAACCTCCGTTTCTTAAATAGAGAGCTTCTGGAGCCCAGTGGTTATGTCTCTATGAGAAGCCTCCATGGGCTGCATTAACAAAAGGGGCGGGGATCACAAGCCCCAGTATCCATGAAGACTTGAATAGTATAACCAAGGGAGATAGGATGCTGGTGGAAACTTGCAATTTTTAAACTTGTGCTTTGGCTGGGTGCGGTGGCTCATGCCTGTTAATCCCAGCACTTCGGGAGGCTGAGGTGGGAGGATCACTTGAGGTCAGGAGTTTAAGACCAGCCTGGCCAACATAGCGAAACCCCATCTCTTAAGAAAAATACAGGCCGGGTCACGGTGGCTCAAGCCTGTAATCCCAGCACTTTGGGAGGCCGGACGGCGATCACAAGGTCAGGAGATCGAGACCATCCTGGCTAACCCGGTGAAACCCCCATCTCTACTAAAAAATATAAAAACTAGCCAGCGCGAGGTGGCGGGCGCTTGTAGTCCCAGCTACTCGGGAGGCTGAGGCAGGAGAATGGCGTAAACCCGGGAGGCGGAGCTTGCAGTGAGCTTAGATCCGGCCACTGCACTTTAGCCTGGCGACAGAGCGAGACTCCAGCTCAAAAAAAAAAAAAAAAAGAAAAATACAAAAATTAGCCAGGCGTGGTGGTGGGTGCCTGTAATCCCAGCTACTTGGGAGGCTGAGACAGGATAATTGCTTGAAGCAGGGAGAGGGAGGTTGCAGCGAGCCGAGATCACGCCACTGCAACTCCACGCTGGGCAATGAGAGAGAATTCCATCTCAAAAAAATAATAAATAACAAGTAAATAAAAAATAAAAAAATAAACTTGTGTTTTGTCTTACATGGTCTCCTCTTACTATTAATATGTGTCCTCGATTTTGAAATATATATCCCTAATGTATATTTGAAATACATACCCTCCATATATGCTTGAAATGGTCCAGGGCTTAACTTTAGAGGCCTTGGACAGCAAGCAAAAACAGAGTGCTCGTTTACCAGCCATCCTCATCAAGTTAGCTGGCTTTCTTTTTTAGTATCAATACATTTATTTGGGGAGGGAGCAAAGAGTGAGATGCACATTTTAAATGTCAGAAATTAACAGTATCTGAATATTGCAATATTATTTACAAAAAAATAAGAAGTTCTCTTCTTTAATTTCCACACTAAACCCCATAAAGCAGTAACAGAGAAAATAATGCGCTCCTGAAGTTGCCATGAATTAGGAAATGGAAGATCCGAGAGGACTTTCTCATCCATATAGAGTAAGTGGGTTCTGGGGTCAGGACAAGCAGTTTTGCCTTCTGACTAATTCCAGCATGCTGCCAAGCACACCACAGCATCCTCCGGGTCACAAGCACATTGAGTCATTGAAACCTAAAATATCCAAGGAGCAAATCCCTGCTCAACACAAGGAGAGAGGAACGGAAGCCTCCATGCCCACAGCAGCACTTGTGTCTGAGAGACCTCTCCCACCCCTCAAGACCTCAGAGAGTTTCCAGAAAGTATGTCTTCCTCTGGGAAAGTCCCAGGCATGGACAAATCAGGCCCACACTAAATAAAGGCATCTGACACATTGTGACAAGGACGGGCACAGATCTCAGAATCCAGTTCATTCCAAGGCCCTTGGAAAGTCACTTCCTCTATAAGCCCATTCTTACCTCCGTATAAGTGGGTCTTTTCAAGACCAAGGAGGTCCCTCAGCCACTAGCAGAAGGGAGAAAAGACAAAATGGACTTCAAAAATACAAAGAGTTCAGTACAAACTTACAAAGGGTCTCCCATTGCTTTCTGCAGGTAGTGTCCCACAATGCAGGCAAAGCTGAACTATCCCCATCTTTTGGAGAAAGAAACAAAGACCAAGAAACTCAGAAATTCTCCAGGACAAACAGCAAGCTAAGAAATCCTCAAACCAAAGTGATACTTAATGCATAGCTGTTGGGGGTTGTGGGAAGGAGGCTGTTGGTGCTGGTGCTTTGCACAGGGCAGAATATTAAAAAGGAGGCCAGAAATAGTGGCTCATGCCTTTAATCCAGCACTTTAGGAGGTCAAGTCAGGCTGACCACTTGAGCTTCAGAATTCAAAGCCAGCCTGGGCAACATAGTGAGACCCGCCCCCCCCCCCCAACAAAGAAAAACTTTTCTAATTAGCTGGCATGGTGGCACACACCTGTAATCCCAGCTACTCAGGATTGAGCCCAGGAGTTCAAGACTGCAGTGAGCCATGATCACACCACTGCACTCCAGCCTGAACAGCACAGTGAGACCCAGTCTCAGGAAATAAAAAAGAGGAGTTAAGTAGATTCTACATTCAGTAACCATACTATCCAAGACACCCCACCCTGCAAAAGGAGAAGATACAGGCATTACCATAATATCAGAGATACACACAACCCATGGGAGAGGAAATAATTTACCACCTCTCTCTAATGCTTCACATATATAGAAACAGAATCCAAGTCCGTACACCCCTTTATCTTTATTATCCTACGACCAACAATGCAACTTGCAAAGCACTACCACAATAAATTCATCAAGCAGGAATCACTATCCTCTATTGACAGAGGAAAAAGCTGAGGCACTAAGAAGTTTATTGACCTGCCCAATTCACATGGGTCTCTACAAGCAGGGTCAGGACCCACAACCAAGGCCCCCTGACCTCACATGCCCTGTTTGTTCATTGTTTTTTTCTTCACTTGCCTATGCCCCCTCTGAATTGCCAGTGCTAACCATTTTTCAGTAAACAACCAGAGCAGAAAGTCAGCTCTGAACTGATACATCTTCCAACAGAGGAACAATTCGAGTCATACTTCGAGGAATAATTTCTGGGAAAGCAGAGGAGGTGATGCTATCAAACAGTGAAACCTAAAACTCCTACTCACTACCTGCCTGAGAGGGCAGGAAATGGGGCCGAGGCCCTTTCCCTACATGCTCCCCCTGCCCGTTTTTGTCTCTCGCAGTCATTACTAAACTTAGCACTGTAATCAAATGAAAGCTGTTTCCCAGCTGTATGGCCTTGGGTAAGTCCCTGATCTCCTTGGTTCTGTTACCAATACACACTCATGCACACACGCATGTATGTGGGTACACATACACACATACACACACATCCCAGACCATCTCTTCATTTCACCTAGCAGGATGGTAGCTACAGAAAGCCTCTGTCTTTCTTATCCTGCAAAACATCACAGCTACCTCCTAGGCATTCAGAAAGTGTCTCCAGACCCAGCATCGGAAGTTCTGACTTGAACCCTCCACTTCCCCCTTGGGCCTCCTGGATCCCATCCCATTTCTTCTGTCCATCCTTCCCATAAGCCCCTCTTCTCCAGTCCACTTGCCATTGTCCTAGATGAGACTTGTGCACCTCCACCTTGAATAAACACTAACTTGTCTCTCAACCTCAACCTGGCACAGTGGCTCACACTTTGGGAGGCCGAGGTGGGCAGATCACGAGGACAGGAGTTTGAGACTAGCCTGACCACATGGTGAAACCCCATCTCCACTAAAAATATAAAAATTAGCTGGGCGTGGTGGTACACGCCTATAATCCCAGCTACTCAGGAGGCTGAGGCAGGAGAATGGCTTGAAACCCAGGAGGTGGAGGTTGCAGTGAGCCAAGACTGCACCACTGCACTCCAGCCTGGGCGACAGAGCGAGACTCCATCTCAAAAATAAATAAATAAAACAAATAAACCAAAAAGAGGCTCCTCCTTGACAGCTCTGGAAACATCCTCCACCAAACTGACTGCACTTCTCTATGCACAATATGGTTTATATCCTTATAAAATCAGCATCTTGGCCGGATGTAGTGGCTCACGTCTGTAATCCCAACACTTCGAGAAGTCAAGGCAGACAAATCACCTGAGGTCAGGAGTTGGAGACCAGCCTAGCCAACATGGCGAAACCCCATCTCTACTGAAAATACAAAAATTAGTCGGGCGTGGTGGTGCATGTCTGTAGTCCCAGCTACTCAGGAGGCCGCGGCAAGAGAATCACTTGAACCAGGGAGGTGGAGGTTGCAGTGAGCGAGATTGCACCACTGCACTCTCCAGCTTGCGCAACAACAACAACAAAATCAGCATCTCCATAACTGGGTCTACTCTACCTAGGGGTTTGGTTTCGGAGGATAAACTAAGGTACAGGAGAACGTCAGTCAACGCCTCTGAGGCCGGCCACTTCAATAAGCATATCTGCCACTCCGGAGAGGCTGGTTCTTTGGGGGTGCTGGTGAGTGTCCATCCCCAGGTCAGGGACTGAAAAACACTACTGGGTTAGGCCTTTACAAACATTCTCCAATCTTAACAAATTAGCATGCAAGGTATATGTAACCCCAAATTAAACTCATTGAAACTGGGACTCAAATGGGTTTCGAAAGTCAGCCTCACTGAAGTTATGTAAATCATCCTAATTCAAGCAGCTATCGGGGCCCAGGTTCAGAAGGCAAGTCTGCGTAACCTCACTGGGGTACTCTGTTGATGGAGTGTCGGGTGCTCTACTAGATGCTTCATCTACATCAATTCAGTTGGCTTCTATAACAACCCTTCCTAATAATGATTAGGGTTTCCATTTTATAGATCTGAAAACTAAGGCCCCCATGGCAAACATGTCTTGCAGATTTAGCACTGGAATCCAAGTGTCCTGGGCTGGCTCTTTTTCTCTTTCCTCAGTATCATGCATCCTCTTTCTACCTAATATATAAGGTTCTTATCTGAATGAGCCACTAGAAGCTGTATTCAGCAGTACAAGCAGAATCCGAACTGCAAGTCAGAAAAAGGTGTTTCGCAAGCAGCAATTCTAGTTAAGATCTCAACAGTGCTGCTGGGAGGCGGATTTATCGAGCACATCATGTGAGCAGTCTGACCCTGGACTGTTCCCAAAGGTCAGAGCCACAAAATGAAGCCAGAATTTCATTCAATTTCACAAATGCAGCAACTTGGCATGTCTGCTTTCCTTGTAACAGGGGCAACTGCAAAGTCTTCTTCAAGAGGATTGATAATCAAAGTCAGAAATTCAGAGGTCATCAGGTAAACTACTTCCTCCTTTTTAAAAGCTAAGCTTTTCAAATATGAGGAGGGCTGATACTCTAAGAAGTTGAGAGCTAAAGAAGAGACGGCACATTCTGACCTAACTTCACTAGGAATGCCACCAGCATCTTAAGCAAACACCACCTCTACTTGTGCCTCTGGAGAAACAGGATTAAGAAGGAGCCTGGTGAAAAGCTGATAGCTGCTCATAAAAGCCATGCTCCTAAACCAGGTTCCCAGGGGCCCTTCTAGTTCCCTGGGTTAACTGCATTTAACCTTCCAACCCCTCAGGCCTCCTCAGTAATTCAATTTAACAGTTACAGAGTGCCTATAAATGCCAGCTACTGAGTTAGCCTCCAAAGGATCAGAGATGTCTGCCCTCTGATCAGCACTCAGAAATAGATACCACCCATCCAATACAAGGTGGTGTATGAAAGTATCTCTGAAAGTACAAACTAAGTGATGGGAAATGGAGGAGGGGAGAGACTGCCACCAAATGTGAAGTCAGATGTTTCTGAGAAGGTGGAATTTGAGCTAAGCATGAAGATGCTGCCTGGCAGAGGTAGCCATGCAGGGTGGCATTGCACCTGGGATGAGGAATGTGAACATGGGGTGGAGAGGGAGGGGTCAAGAGGAGGGCAGAAAGGTTGCCTTAAGTCATGAGTGTAGGGTCCTAAGCAGGGATGTCACTTATGTCAGGAGCATTGGGAGGCCAAGAAAACATACAGCAAGTCTCAGGACAGAGGTTCTGAGCTCACCGCTCTTAGGGGCACCCCACCAAAATAAAGACTCCCTCTCAAGTAGCCCAAGGAGATGAATATGTGTACAGAAGCCAACCTCCTGTCACACTGCATTCCAGACAAGGAACTACACAACACATGCATCCCTCCTGCCCTACCATGGCCTCCTGAAGCTGGACAACGTTATCGCAACCTCCAGTATTAAAGACAAAGCAGCAGTGGTCCAAGAAAATATATCAGCAGGAACTTGACAATTCAGAGCTGAGACTAGGTGGCCAAGACCTGATTTTTCAAGGACCCACAATATCATGTAAACACCTGGCCACTAAGCCCCGTGTTAAGCTAAAGACAAGAGACTAAAAATATAATAAAGTATGAAAGGTAGGAAAGTATTGCAAGGGAGGGAGGGAAAGAGGGAGAAAAGGGGATGAATGGTAAGAAAACAGAATACAAGGGAAGGGAAAACAAGGAGAGAGGAGGGGAGGAGAAGGACAAGGTAGAAAGACACAAAAAAAGGAAGCAAAGTCTCCCAAAGGCCAAGGTGAGAAGGAGAAGGGAAAAGGTTACAGTTATCCCTCTGCCTATGAGTATAAGAATGACTATATTTTACAGGTAAAACTGTAAAATATGTGACTGTAGTTCCGAGTAACTACTTCAATGCTTGTAGTCATGATATTTCACGAAAGAACAAAGAATTTAAATTTTATACAAATAACTGTTGAGGTTTTTAAAGCAAAAAATAAACATATATTTACGGGTATATAAATGTGATACAAAAACTAGACACATGGCAAATTGCTAATGATGGTAACTTCTTGGAAGAAAGAAAGATGGGGGAGTGGAAAGGAGTTTGGAAAGTTGCAGAAATGGTCACAAATTTTCCCCTTCCCTATGTCCTCATCCTTGCGATATGACTTTGGATCTTTTTTTTTTTTTTTTTTTTTTTTTTTTTTTTTTGAGGTAGAGTCTTGCTGTGTCGTCCAGGCTGGAGTGCAGTGGTGCAATCTCGGCTCACTGAAACCTCCGCCTCCTGGGTTCAAGCAATTATCCTGCCTCAGCCTCCCAAGTAGCTGGGATTACAGGCACAAGCCATCACACTCAGCTAATATTTTGCATTTTTAGCGGAGACAGGGTTTCGCCATGTTGGCCAGGCTGTTCTCAAACTGCTGACCTCAAATGATCCATCTGCCTCAGCCTCCCAAAATGCTGGGATTACAGGTGTGAGCCACCATGCCCGGCCTGACTTTGGAGCTTCTGCCACCAAGAAATATACTTTCTCAACCCACATCACTAATAAGCATGTATCTGTGTATATATTAATTCACTATGTCCTAATCTAGTTTACATGTCTCCGTCTTATCCATACATATGTAAAAGACTTTCAAGTGCTTTACTAAATTCAAATGTCTTCCCACAAATAGTAGTAAGAACCTCATTTATTAAATAATTCATATGTGCAAATTGTTTTAAGCTCTTCACATGCATTATTTCATGTTGTCTTCAAAAATTCCTTTGTCGCCTGTAATCTCAGCTACTCGGAAGGCTGAGGCAGGAGAATCACTTGAGCCCGGGACGCAGAGGTTGCAGTGAGCAGATATCGTGCCATTGCATTCCGGCCTGGGTGACACAGCAAGATTCCCTCTCCAAAAAAAAAAAAATTCCTTTGTCAGTCCTATCATTAGCCCCAGGATAGGACTGACATGAAGACGAAGCTGAGTTACAAAAATTAAACAACTTGCCTAAGGTCATTTCTATACATAACAGAGGACTCTGGATTTAAACCCAGACAATCCAACTCCAAAGCCCACATTCTCCCCACTATGTCTGCGTCATCATATCAATCCATCCGTTGGTTAACCTAGACAAAAAGGGAACTGGTTAAGACCCTGTTCTGGCTCTCAGTGAACACTACTTCCTTTCAAAGACTCACAAATCACCTGTCTACATCGGCCCATCGACAACTGGAATCACAATGAAATCAGCAGATTCTAGACTCTGGATACCTGTTTCATTTGGGGGCGGGCTGGGGGGGTGGGTACTGGACTTTTTTGATAATACCTATTTCCTCATCTCCTCACTTTCTGGCATTTCTGCTGATTTCCAGGTTTCCTCAAAATTACTGATAGCCGTTCCCCATCAGAAGTTCTCTTCTGTATCCTGAGATGCAGTATGTGTGGTCCACGAAATTTGCAACCATTTAAGGAAAGCGAATTGCTCTCTCACAACCTCTTCAACTGTCATGGGCATCAGTTTCTTCCTAATGATGTCGATTCCACCCTTCATAGATGACCCCTCCCCTTGATAGAGATGACTGACAGAGGCAGAAAGCAGCCATGCAGCTCTCCGCTTTCTCCTTTAATCTGGGCCATTACATCACCCTCTTTGGGTTACAAAAATGCTAGACATCCACACAAAAGGACTCCCTCTTCCGGAGCCCATTTGAATCCCACTCATGTCTAGGAGGTCACTGAAAACGAAAGGCAGTGATTGGCTGCCAATTACGTCACTGCTCTACAGGTCTGATTAAAATCTTAATTAATTGAATGCCACTTTACTTCTACACCTGACTCCACAAATAAATAACCCACAAAGAGAATAACACAGGGTGAAGGTAGTAATAAACTGCAGCTTCTGGCTCAGGTAGGAAAGAGGAGCCATTTGCTGGAGTTACCTGTCATTAAAAACGATTCGGTCACCAGGTGGAGACACACAGTTCTCTATATTAAATTAGAGGAATGTTTCAAAGGGGACCAGTTTCAGCTGACAAGAGCAAAAAGAAAATCAATTTTAGGTTGCCAGGACAACTAGACTTTTCCTGCAAGAATAAATTTGATACAGCCCTAAATCTGACAACTAAATGTTTCCTCACATTACATCACATCCCTAAAATGTGTGTTGAACCAGTGAGATAATCAAGCCTGCTAATTACTTTCTACAACACCCAGAAGATACAGAATTGATGGTCTTGGCTTCAGTCTGACTTTCCTCTAACAGCTCCACTCGCTATCTTACTTTTATAGTGAAGGAGGATTGTGTGCTTCTTAAAATGAATCTGAAAGCATATCATTGTCAGTTAGTCCTTGAATCCTAGAAAAAGGAAGGTGAGCACCTTCTCAATGCAAGTCCCTCAGTGGGTTATATCTATACCCATGTTCCCTGTCATATAATTCATTGGCTATCCAAGGGGTTCCAGAGAAGGAGTCCAAAGTCATAGAATTTAATATAATGGGGGACCTAAAGGGGCTTGAGAGGTTACCTTTGTTTTACAGAGGGTGAGTCTGAGGCATAGGTAGGCAAAGCAACTACTCAAGGTCAGTGAAGCTGGTCAGCAGCAGAGTCAGGACTGGAATCCAGCTCTTTGGATAATGGCTTCTATGCCATTTCCTTAAATAGCTGCAGTCATTCCACAGCTCTGCCTTGGAGACTTTAGGAGCTGAAGTTAAGTCCACTTGATCTCTTACTAATCCATGGGAGGCAGTGACCCCAAATGGCCTCATCCCAGGAGGTCAGAGTCCTGAACCCAGATCCAAAAATATCTGATGAGATGAACGTTCCCTATGCATTTACATTCTCAGAAGGCTGAATATCAATGTACCTCCAGGGGTTATTAAAAACAAGAACAGCTAATAAATCACTGGAAAGCACTTCGCAAATGTAAAGTAATACAAAAATGCTAAGCATCGATAATATAAGTGCCCCAGGCTGAGGCAGTTCCCTGGAGAGCGTGATGCTTTCAAGTGGGCTAGGCTTTGGCATGTTATTACACAGCCTCCACCATCATCTATCAGAAGATGCAAAGGACACGCCTCTCTCCAACCTCACTCCTTTCTTAGATTGCTCCCAAGTTCTTGAGAATGCCCGCAGATCTTATTATAACGTACTGTATTATAATAAAGCCATGGTTATATAGTCTTTGCTAAATGTAGAGAAACAAAGAGAGGAGATCTGAAACAAGCAGCTCTGTGCACACTCCCAGATCACTGATAGGAAAGCAAATGTCAAACTGTCCCTAGCTTGTGATAAACCAAGTAATCCATGAAAAACAATGAATCCATTAGAAGGTGCATATCAGCCAATTTAGTCTTGAGAGTCAATTCAGAATCAGAGAGGTCAGAAGAATATACAGCACACACGGGAAGGCTCTGGCTGCAGGTGCCATGGGAGGAAGAGGTGAGGACAGAGCACTCCTTCCAACCACCTACATGGTCTTTGGCAGATGAGGACCTGCTCTAAGCCAGGTAAACAGAAAAGACCAGGGGATGAATATCAGGGGTGAGTAGGGTAAAAACAAAATTGAAAGTTAGTATCAGAGAGATTTAGTTTCTAAGTCTGACCCTGCCATTACAAGTTGTGCCACATTGGGTAAGTTACATGAACCTTTCTAATCCATCCATACCTCATCCATCCAATACGGATAACTAGTATCTACTGCATACGCTGGCTTTCAGGATTAAATGAAATGAACAATGGAAAGTTATTTACCCAGTGACTGCAATATAGTACGTGTGTAATAAATGCAAATTATCATGCTTTCCAAGCATGATCGAGAGGCTGGGGGCTAAAATCCAGCACAAGATAAAAGGGCAAAAAGAAAAGCATGAAGTTAGAGGACTAAATGATGGGAATGGAGAAGAAACTACTTTTCCTCCACAAGCTCTGTCTTATCTCTACTAAAGAGTCATCACTGGCCCCATTCCCAAACAGCTAGTTTAGGGCGAATGACGACAGCCAGGGATGGTCAGGCACCTCAAGCTTTAGCAGAAATCTGCAGGCAGCATGATCAACCACATAGTCAAGATGGAGGTCATGTCTCTGCATTTGAGCCACTGAAATCCAGGACTGAGTATTAAACGCAGCTCCAAGAACCTCATCCCAAAACAAGGAATGAGTTTTCTTCAGAGGGAAATGCACCCCCGACCACCAGTTCATAAACACACTTTAACACACATGGACACAGTCCATGTCTCCTAGAGAGGTTAAGAAATGGATATAATTACAATGTAAGTAAACAGAAAGTTCTATTAAATTTTATTATTAAGCAAGTTTTATTATTTCTTATTTATTATGATTAAGTAAGTTCTCTTAAGTCAAACCCAGATAAAGAGACATGAGACTTTCCAGAAAAAGAAAGAAGCTAAAATTTACTGAGCACCGCCTCTGGGATAGAAGCATTTAAAAAATTAATAGAGAAGAGGGAATCAAGGAATATTTCCTGAGAGATGTTCCTGTGAGTTGACAATACTCTGGGGTACCTGGAAGCCAGGCTATGGCTTTTGGGTCCACGTCCATTTCTTCAGCAGAATCCTGACAATGTGGTGCTGCTGGATGGGCCCCTGTATTAAACCATGCTTGCACTACTATAAAGAAATACCCGAGACCGGGTAATTTATAAGAAAAGAGGTTGGCCAGGCTCAGTGGCTCATGCCTGTAATCCCAGCACATTGTGAGGCGGAGGTGGGTGGATCACTTGACGTCAGGAGTTCAAGACCAGCCTGGCCAAGGTGGCAAAACCCCATCTCTACTAAAAATGCAAAAATTAGCTGGATATGGTGGTACGTGCCTATAAGCCCAGCCACTTAGGAGCCTGAGGCAGAAGAATCACTTGAACCCAAGAAGCAGAGGTTGCAGTCAGCCAAGATCACGCCACTACACTCCAGTCTGGGCATCAAAGTAAGACTCTATCTCCAAACAAACTAACCAAAAAAAAAGAAACGAAGAAGAAGAAGTTGAATTTTGAATTGAATTGGCTCACAGTTCTACAGGCTATAGAGGAACCATATCAGCATCTCCTTCTGCGGAGGCTGAGGCAGCTTCCCATCATGGCAGAAGACAAAGGGGAGAGCAGGCACTTCACATGGCAACAGTAGCAGAGAAAGACAGAGAGACAGACTTAGAGGGTAGGGGGTGCCACACACTTTTAAATGACAAGATTTCACAAGAACTCACTATCACAAAGACATCACCAAGTCATGACCACAGGGGCATCACCGCCCCTGTGACCCAAACACATCCCACCAGACTCCACCTCCAGCACTGGGGATTAGAACTCAACATGAGATTTGGATGGGGACAAATATCCAAACTACATCAGCCCCCAAAGGCCCCAGGGCCACGAACCACTCTTTCCTCCAGGTTCTGTGACTTACAACAAGAGCACCTACCTGCCACACCATGTCTGGAGGTCAGTCAAGGAACTAGCTAAGGAAGGAATATGAAGTTGGGGTCCGGCCAGCAACAACCTTCATCTACTTCATCACCACATGATGAAGCACAGCAGACGCAACAAAGAGACACAGAAGAGACTGAGAAGCAAATATGGGCGTGTTGATAAGCAGAGTGAGAGAATAAAGGGTGTGGAGTCAGGTTACACACAGAAAAAAAGGGGAGACAAGAGAAAGAATTGAAAGGACAGAATGAAAGAGGTGTTGTCTTTTTTGCTTGCTGGGTTTCTTTATTTAAAGTATACTTTTGCCAAATCATTTTTTAAAGTCATACCTCTGTTCAATCTTTCAAATGGTAACTTCAGCAGGCTTTGCTTTCGTCACTGACCGGCAGCACCTAGAAAAGTTCCTGGAGGCCGGGCGCAGTAGCTCACACCTGTAATCCCAGCACTTTGGGAGGCTGAGGCAGGAGGATCACAAGGTCAGGAGTTTGAGATCAGCCTGGACAATATGGTGAAACCCCGAATCTACTAAAAATACAAAAATTAGCCTGGTGTGGTGGCACGTTCCTGCACTCCCAGCTACTCGGGAGGCTGAGGCAGGAGAATCGCTTGAATCTGGGAAGCGGAGGTTGCAGTGAGCTGAGATGGTGCCATTGCACTCCAGCCTGGGAGACAGAGACTCCATCTCAAAAAAAAAAAAAAAATTCCTGGAATACAGTAGGTGCTCAATAAATACTGACTAAATGAATTAGTTAGACTGGATGCCCAGTTAGATTGGATCATCATTGCTAAGAAGAAAGAGTCATTTAAAGTTGCCAAGAAGAATAGCAAAACTGTTTATGCTTCTCCTGACTCGCTTAAATAAGGTGGAGAGCCAGGCACAGTGGTGCACGCCCACCGTCCCAGCTACTCAGGGGGCTGATATGGCAGAACTGCTTGAGCCCAGGAATTCCAGGCTGAAGCGAGCTATGATAACACCACTGCACTCCAGGCTGGGCAACAAAGGAAGACCTCATTTGTAAATAAGTAAATAAATACATAAGGTGGGATAACATAGTTTATGGCTCCTAGTAAGCAGGCGTCATTTATTCACCAAATTTGAATCAGATTGACCCACACTCTAGAACAAAGGAAATGAAGTCATCCTATCAATGAAACGCTAAAGGGGAAAAGCTTCTCTGTGGAAACAGGGAATCAAGGGAAATGCACTCTGTACAGTTATGTTTTAATCTGAAAGTGATGACCCTAAGTCAGGAGGGGCCCGGGCCATTCCACCGTCTCCTTTGTGAAAAGGTGCCAGTTTCCACCTCTTACGGCCACCACATGCTGCAGAACTAAAATAGAGGTGACTGCTGACTCCTTTAAAGAAGTAACAGTTGGCAAAGAGGACAGGATTTAGAACTAAATTTGAGCACTGAACTAGCCTTACCTAGAAAGCTTGCCTGTCAATTTTCATGGTGTTCCTTCAGTCAGACTCCTAACGATAATTGGAAGAATTAATTCCTGGATAGTTCAGAAACTACCCTTTTCCCATAATGGAAAATATATGGTAACTTGGAGGTGAAACTGCTTATTACAAAATGGTGACAGGAGTCAGTCTCAACCAATCCACTCTAACCACAAGGTCTATCAGGAATTCTTGCAGCCTGCAAGACTGGCACTTCTTTGTGTGGCTGTGCCTAATCTTAAGAGACTATTACTATTTATTACACATGAAGCACTTTCTATCTGCAGAGTGCTTTGGAATCGTTTTTTATTGGTTACTCAGCGTTCTCAAGTCTAAACACAGCTAAAGTTCTAGTGGAGGATGGAAAACTCCATGATCTATCAATTCATCACACTTGACAGGTCCACACCCCTCCTCCCAATGGGGTGGACAAGTTGACAAAGGGACCAAGAGGGTGATCAGAACGAGAAATCCAATTCAATCCCACTCTCACTTGCCAAGGCCACCTGGCACTGGGCTAGGGGCTAGGCACTGTAGCAGAAAGAGGTACAAAAATAAATTTGACACAGCTCTTGACCTCAAGGAATTTATAGCCTGGGACTATTTGACAGGACTTTTATGGTCCCCTTTGTGGTTAAGAAAGCATAAATAGGTTTTAAATATCATGTGCAGAAACACATAGCATGTTCCTACATGACTCACAATTTGAGCAATTATACAGACATAATCCAGTATCAAAAATGGAATAAAAAGGAAAGAATATAGAATGAACTTCTCCAATTTTCAATTTCCAGTGTTAAGTTAGAAACTCCCAAACTACATTAGAAAAAAATTGAGAATAAATGAATTCACTGATAAAGAGAAGAGAGAAAAGAAACCCAACCCAAGAAACTTACTCTAAGAAAAAAGCAGACATTTAAGAAAAGGGTTTACTTTTCATAAAGCCATGTAAGAGTGGCATTTGAAAGTTACTATTAAAAGAAGTTACAAATAGTTTCATATATTGACGTTTACAGCCTTTGGAGCAAGCATCCTTTACTATGAGATATAAAATAGTCGGGTGGGCACGGTGGCTCACACCTGTAATCCCAGCACTTTGGGAGGCTGAGGCAGGTGGAACACCTGAGGTTGGGAGTTTGAGACCAGTCTGGCCAACATGGTGAAACCCCATCTCTACTAAAAATACAAAAATTAACTGGGTATGGTGGCGTGCACCTGTAACCCCAGCTACTCAGGAGGCTGAGGCACGAGAATCACTTGAACCTGGGAGGCGGAGGTTGCAGTAAGCCGAGATCATGCCATTCAACTCCAGCCTGGGTGAAAAGAGTGAAACTCCATCTCAAAAAAATAAAAATAAAAAACAGCCAAGTCAAGGTGGACTTATCACCTGGCAAAAGTATCAGAGAACACATTGAAAAATGAAAGGCGGGTAAGATTGAGAGAGGATTCTACATGAATTTTAAAGTACTTTATAGCCCTTGGCTTATGGTTTATGATTTTATGGTTCACTTCTACAGATCAGCACCTACTACAAAGCCTGGCACCATATTAGGTATTCATTGTTAGTTCTTCATTGCCTTAAATAAGTGAAAGTACACACGTACAAATGAACAATAAGAAAGTAGAAATCCTCAATTCTGTTTTCCATCTTGGTGCCCTAGTTGATAATTCAGTTGTGAAAGTAAACTGACTGACATATCACCCCACCAATTACCAAGACTGATTCACCAAATACTATGGTTCACATGATTCATGACTAATTCAATCCCATCCTCCACCATCTTCTGGCTGTGGGTGGTGGGGGCAGTTATTGTGTGTTTTTATCCTGTTTTACTGGGTAGGCTGAAGCCTCGAAAGGCAGAATACATGACACAGGCATAAAAGCAATGAACAAGTCTCTATTATGCCATCTCTTCACCGTGTGACACTGGACAGCTTCTTCACTGTATTTCAGCATCGCTTTGCTCATTAGTAAATAGAGGGTAGCATTCCTTAGCCTGCCACCCTTGTGGAACCATTAGAAGGGTCTAACAAGTTAATAGGTGTTAAAGGGGTTAGTCTACATAAAGTCCTTATAAGCCTATGTCACATATCATACTCCCCAAAGGATTAGTCATAGTCAATAAATTATTACTGTTTACATAATGGTCTTTCCTGTGGTTTTTCTCATAATAGCACCAGGCATTTGTAACCATTAAAATTTATGCTTTTGACTGAAGCAGAAGACGCATTGTGCTTACTGTCCCTAAATCTTCTTGTAAACTATTTGTAGAGTCTATCACAGAACCCCAGCATCCTGATTCATTCTTCTCAACACCACTCCTGACCCAATGACTCTGCCGTGTCATCGTGTACAGCTTCCTCTCTTTCAACACATGCCTACCTCTGCAGTAACAAAAGGCTCACAGAGAGCTCAAAGTGAAGATGAATGTCACACATGGAAGCAAACGCTTCCCAAAAACTAGAACCGTTAGGTGGAACTAGACTGGGAAAGGAGGTGAATGTTACACAAAAGAATTTGGTCCTCACATTATGGTGAGCAGGCACCCACAAAGAGGATTCTGTTTTTGTTCTGTTTGCCATTAAAGAAGATAATGGCATGGTCTTTGCACAAGTTGATGAGCTCATTATCACTGGGCATAGCAAGTACACGCAATAGGAAACATAAAGAGACAATCTGGAAATATATTACATTCATGCTTCTAAGAGCTAGAAGAGGCCTTCAAGGTCCACTACCACTTCCATTTGCCAGATGGATAAATGAAGGCCTCAAATTACAAAGCATCTTGACCAAGTCACAGAGCAAATTCGTGGCACAGCTGTCATCAGAACACAGATGTCTTTGCTTCCACTCTCTCTGGAGACATTCCCCTGCATCATAAGAATTAAACCCCTCCTTCTCTTCCTCCCAGGACTTGGTGGCTGTGTTATAGCAGCTTCCAGGAAAGGGACCACAAGCAGCAAGGAAAAGCTGAGTATGGGTTTCTTTAGTGTTGCCCCTGGTTCTTCATTCTCAGCATGAAGAAAAGGGACTATTATGGGTGCCTCTAAACCGCTATAGCCTTCTCAGCACCAGTGTGCACAACTTTGGGACATCATCTGCCATTAAAGCCCAATGCTGGAATATTTTCCTAAGACCAAAGGAAACTTCCTCCTTCCTTTATCTCAGCTGAGAAACTAACATCATGCTTTCAGAAGAGAAAGGGAAGAGGTCAACTATGGTTTGAAGCCTCTCCCAAAGAAGTAGAAAATTACAAACTTTTGCAACAAGACAAGTTTAGTCTGTTGAAAATAGACGACAGAACCCATAAAAACCAATAGGAGCATTTAAAATCATGGCTTATCTCACAGTGAAAGTGACCGTAGTCCACCTTAGGGCCAGAGTTTTACAATTTTATTTCTTATTAATCTTCTTAACATCTGTGACAGCCAAGTGTTTCATCCAATTACTGACTGGGAAACGAACACCTCAGTCTCACATCCCTAATTCTGTATCTTGAGGTGTGAGGAAGCTATGGAATCTGCCTTCTGCTGCTCTCACTTCTTCCACAGAAAAGGCTTGGATGCATGAGAGAAGCAGACAACTATCAAGGTCATTAAAAGTCTGCATTTGCTAAAAGCACACCTGTCGCTGCAACTATGTGTTGAACATACCTCCATTTCTTCTCCAACAATAAGAGGGGCAAACGAAAGAAGACCATGAAGATGCAGGAAATGCATTCGTCTCTACCCCAAGCAAGAAACAATCTACCAATTGGATTTTCATAGTGTGTCCAAAATATACCTCAGGAAATCACAAAGAAAAATTCAAGACCGGGACTTTTGTTTTTGTCTTTTTAAGTTCAAGCCACAGAAAGTATCTGGAAGAATTAGAAAATGCTTTCTGTGGGGAATTCCACAGGAACTGGCAAATCTCAGGCAAAATTAGAACCAAAGAAAACAGAAATAGTAGAGATCTCGAAGATCATCAAATTCAACCCTGCTACTTTGCCATTGAAAAAAAAATAAGCCAAAGAGAGTTTTGCAGCTGGGTGGCAGTGGAGTTGGGCTGAGAACCCATGTCTGCTGACTCCAAGAACAATTTCTTAGTCTTCATCCCATGCCAGCATTGACTTAAACACTGACTCCAAATTAAACCGACACGTGACCAAAAAGAAAAGGGAAAATAAACTGTTCCCTGTGGCAGATGCTTGCAACATTAGCTTCTTTCTCAAAACTTCACAGTTCATGTTCTGCATAAGACGGAAACCAGCAAGGGTCCTGTTGTGCCAGTTATGAATGCACATTTCTTAGGAATGCATTGCATGTCTGGCATTCTCCCTCTGCTCCTGCTCCTGTTCCTCTTTTTGCCATATATGGCACTGAGCTCTGATGCCTGGGTCACAGCACTCAGGCCTTGGGTATGAATGTAATCTGGCTTCTGAGCTGTTTGTCTTTACTGGAAAACCGATGAATCCATCTAGGAAACATTTACTGAAATGCAAAAGACAGGAAGACTTGATTCAAACTCTGAACTTGAAAAGAAGAGGAAGATTCTTCTTTGGCTCACCCAAAGGAATGCAGCAGATTTGGGGGAAAAAGTGGCAAGTTTAACACACGTAAGAGGCTTTCTTTCTGAAGAATTGTGTGTGTGTGTGTGTGTGTGTGTGTGTGTGTGCACCCATACACACGCCTGTGTGTTTGGGGATGAAGGTTGTTCTTACACAAGCATGAAACAGAAAACAAAAAAAAAAAAAACTGATGCCAGTTGAGAAAAAGGAAAGCATTGAAGTAATCCATGCTCCTATCAAAGATGCAGAACACTATTGTCACTCTGAAAAGTTCTCTTGTGCCTATTCTCAGGCAATCTCATACCACCTCTTCCCTGCGAACAACCATGATACTCTGATTTTCTATTACCACAGATTAGTTTTGCTATTTCTGGAACTTCAAATAAATAGAATCATACTGAAAGAAAGGAAAGGAAAGGAAAAGGAAAGGAAAGGAAAGGAAAGGAAAGGAAAGGAAAGGAAGGAAAGGAAAGGAAAGGAAAGGAAAGGAAAGGAAAGGAAAGGAAAGGAAAGGAAAGGAAAGGAAAGGAAAGGAAAGGAAAGGAAAGGAAAGGAAAGGAAAGGAAAGGAAAGGAAAGGAAAGGAAAGGAAGGAAAGGAAAGGAAAGGAAAGGAAAGGAAAGGAAAGGAAAGGAAAGGAAAGGAAAGGAAAGGAAAGGAAAGGAAAGGAAAGGAAGGAAAGGAAAGGAAAGGAAAGGAAAGGAAAGGAAAGGAAAGGAAAGGAAAGGAAAGGAAAGGAAAGGAAAGGAAAGGAAAGGAAAGGAAAGGAAAGGAAAGGAAAGGAAAGGAAAGGAAAGGAAAGGAAAGGAAAGGAAAGGAAAAGCAAAAGGGAAAGGAAAGGAAAGACTAATACTAAAAAACAAGGCACGGCCGGGTGCAGTGGCTCACACCTGTAATCCCAGCACTTTGGGAGGCCGAGGTGGGTGGATTACTTGAGGTCAGGAGCTCAAGACCAGTGTGGCCAACATGGTGAAACCTCGTCTCTACTAAAAATACAAAAATTAGGGTGTGGTGGCGCATGCCTATAGTCCCAACTACGGGGGAGGCTGAGGCAGGAGAATCGCTTGAACCCTGGAGGCAGAGGTTGCAGTGAGCTGAGATGGCACCACTGCACTCCAGCCTGGGAGACAGAGTGAGACTCCAAAAAAAAAAGGCACAACAATCAGAACATGTATTAGGCATCTTTCTTGATATAACTTTATTTCTTCATGTGATGCTTTATTTCCAAACTTTAACAAGTTACATTTCAGAAACAAAATCTTTTTGAAAGCAAGCATAACCTGCAATTGTCATTTCAATTTAAAACAAACAATTATTCAGTTTTTATAATTCCAAGCAATATTGTTGAAAGGAATTGTACAAAGAGAATTCAATACAAACATTCACCAGCCATGTAATAATTAAAAGGAGAGAATGATTGGAGCAGGAAAAGATATTTATTTTGAGATGGGAGAAACCAATACCCCAGAAATAGAAATTACTTGCCTAATGGCACACAGTTCAATAGGGTGAAGGGCTCATAATTTCAACATGGAGCATATAAAATTGAAAAAGAAAGTAGACGGAACGGCACAAAGATATTATGATCTCCAAGAACAAACACAGAAAACAGCCACCTATTAACCCTTAACAGTATGTCGTATTTACTATAGTATATGATCACCCACAAACCAGCTCTGTTATTTCAATAGTACGTTTTTTATCTCCTAGGACTAATAAGGATGGATCAAGATCACATCCCATACTGAGAGACCCCTGGAGGCAGCAGCCTTAATTAGAATTCAAGGTCCATCAATTATGTGAAGTATAACCTTGAGCAAGTTATTTATCTTCTCTATATCTCTAGCCATTCATCAGCAAACTGGATATAATAATTTCTACCTTATAGGGTTGTTGAGAAGATGAAATAGGCCTGTAAAAAGTATCTACATAGTAACATTTGACATACATGTAAGCAGTTAATAGGTAGTACCTGTTAATAGAATATTCATTCATTATTCCTGCCACAAGGAGAATGAATGATATGGCGCAATGGCATAAGTCAGCAAGCCTAAGGTTCAAATCCCCACAATCCTTCTCTACCTACTGTGAACTTGGGCATACAGGTATAATCTCATCGAATCTTGTTAAATTACGTTACGCCTAAAACTGCCTCCTCCGTCTTAACAGGATGTGTAAACAGGATGCAACGTACTCTTGTACCATTCACAGAGTTTCGGCCAATCAAAGACAGTCAGCTGTTCAAATAAGGAAAACACCAAGCTGTAACCAGTCCAGCTGTTTGTGTACCTCACTTGCGTTTTCTGTCCATCACCTCCTTTGTTCTGTCCACAAATGTTCTTCCACCAAACGGCAGTGCCAGATTCTCTGGTTTGAGGCTTGCCCAATTCACGAATTGTTCTTTGCTTAATTAAACTGTGGAATTAGATTCATCTAAGGTTTTTGGGGGTTGTTTTTTGTTTTGGTTTTGTGAGTTGTTTTGTTTTTTGTTTTGTTTTTAAGTCTCCTTTGTCCGAGTTGTTGTGAGGCTCAAATGAGATCTTAGCTGGGAAAAGCTCTTCAGAAATTGCCTTGCAATGTGAAAACGTAAAGTGTGGTCACAAAGGTCAGAACCTTCTCTGAGGAATAGCAGAGTGTCATGTGCAGGTAGGTGCAGAATAAATATAAGTGGAGGAGGGAGAGATGGCCCGTGCTCTACCTTCCTCTTACAATGCAAACTCAGCACACACACACACACAAAAAACTCCTTAAAAATAGTTTGAATTTCATCAATTCCTCTCCTAAGTGTTCCTAAGGCAGAGGCTATAGTCCCAGAGCCACAGCAGGGGTGGAAGGACTACCACTCAGCACAGTGTAAGAACAAAGTGCTGGCCCTGGGTTGTCAGACCTGCAAGCCCGGGCTTAGGTATGGAGGCCTGGGGTGTCCTGGGGCTGATATCCCCCTTGAGAAGAATCATCTAAAGTGAGCTAAAAGGATTTCATCAAAGCCCATGTCAAGAAACCAGCAAAGGTCAAATCTCTTACTGGGCACATCTTCCTGATCTATAGAGGATCTTTCTCAAGCTTGAAAGATATACAAAGAGGCAGAAAACTGAAAGAATGCAGACCACAGGCCATCAGTCACCATTTAACTGCACTTTGATTATTTTTACATATTGAGAATTGACATCCCATTTTGTGAGGGATTTATAAAGAGTTTCCACAAAGAAGAAACATCTGAAAACACTGAGACCCAAAGAACTTACTACTGTAGGTTTCACAGCCAGTTACTGCCTGAACTAACAGAGATTCCTCAGAAAAAGGCCTGGGAATGAGGGGCTAGTAAGCAACAACCAAAAGAGGACAAGAAAGCCGGGCGCGGTGGGATCAAGCCTGTAATCCCAGCACTTTGGGAGGCCGAGACGGGCGGATCACGTGATCTCCTGATCACGAGGTCAGGAGATCAAGACCATCCTGGCTAACATGGTGAAACCCCGTCTCTACTAAAAATACAAAAAACTAGCCGGGCGACCTGGCGGGCGCCTGTAGTCCCAGCTACTCGGGAGGCTGAGGCAGGAGAATGGCGTGAACCCGGGAGGCGGAGCTTGCAGTGAGCTAAGATCCGGCCACAGCACTCCAGCCTGGGCGACAGAGCGAGACTCCGTCTCAAAAAAAAAAAAAAAAAAAAAGAAAGCTCCAGAGAGCATGCGCAGCAGTGAGCGAGGTCAGCCCAGCCTCCCAAAAGGCTGAAAATCCCTAGAAGGACTTGAGAGGCAAGAAGTCAAGGATCATGGGAGCTAGAGGGAACAGAACGTTTCAGGAACTAACCCCTTCATGTCTCTCCACCACACTCCCTCTGGGTCCTCACACCCAGGTGCACTGCTGCTCAGGAAAGATCTTCCTGCTTGGAGGAGGGACTTGGAAGCAGAAAAGCAAAGCAGGAAAGAGGAGAGCACATGCTTTTTCTCTTCCTCTGACTCTTCTGAGGTTACTGGTCAAAATCCTTCATGAGTAACAGTGGACTTCACCTTCCCGTTCCTCTTTCTATCTGCCAAATAGGCACGGGCAGATCCATATCAGCTCTAGATGGGTTTGGTGAAAGGGCCGGGAGGATTCTGTAATCTGCTCAGTAACGGCAATAGAAAGTGCTTAAATAAGTGAGTCAAGAAATATTTCTGGAAGAGCTATGCAACTGGAATGCTTGGAGAGCCACCCGCATGGCAATAACTCGATCTGTCCTCATTTTTTAGAACAGGCATAAACCTGGGTTTAAAAAAGGACTCATGTCTCCAAAGCAGCCAAATAAATAAATAAACACATACAAATCTCTCGGTGACTTATGGAAGCTATTAGTGAGAAAGTTACGTTCACAATAAGAACTTGATTTCCTTTCCCTCTTTCTCTCTCTCTCTCTCTCTTCCCCTTCTCTCTCCTCTCCTCCCCTCCCCTCTTCTCTCTCTCTCTCGCTCTCTCTCTCTCTCTCTCATTTCACATCTTCTCCCCAGTCACTTTTGGTAGTGAGCAGTTTGCGATGTATCCAAGGGAAGCGACAGTCTCCTGCGCTGTGCAGTCGATCCATCTAAAAAACGTATCATCCGTCTGTGAGGCAGAAAGCCCAGTTGGAATAAGCAAGTTCTGTGCGTTCAACTAGAAAACACTTCTTGTTCTCGCTGTCAAAATAATTCTGTATTAAACTTCTGGGATATGTGACTAATGTGCTTGGAACCTTTGGAGTGACTGGTTTATTTATTTTAGGGAGGGGAGTGCGGCTGCTGCTGGTGGGGGTGGTGATATAGAAAGAGGAGGAGGAAGAGAAATGGAGGGGAAAAAAGGATGGGAAGAACACACACATGGTGGGCTCAGAGATCTCACATCAGCTTCTGGGAGCCTGCATTGCCGCACTTTGTTACAGAAGTATGAGAAGGAGCAGAACCAGGCAGGAACGGAGAAGTAAAGACATATAAAGACGGGCAATGCACACTTCCCAGAGTTAAGGTTGCCTCAGAGTTCCTAAAAAGACTGAAATGTATAAAGTAAAAGCAAAACACACACACACACACACACACACCAGAGTAATCCTATCACAGCCCTTTTACAAAGCCCAGGACAGCTCCTTACTGCTTCCCAAAAAAAAAAGCCTCAAACATTACAGGAAGGCATAGGAAACTTCTCTGATAGGATCCAGATGTCTCACCTCCAGACTCAGCCTCCCACTCCCAATCTCTCTACATATCTCTGCTATTCCCTCTGTCTTAAAGACTCAGCTCTCTCTTTCTTATTTGTTAAAGTCCTAGCCATCTAGCAAAGTCTAAAACAACATCCCTCCCCCAACCCCCACAGCAAAGCCCTCCACAATGGCACAAACAGAACACCTTGCCTTCTCACAGCGCTCCTAACTCTAGCATTGATCACTCTGCAGCTTGTCTCCAGGTATTGTTAACTGCTGGAAAACTTACTTACCTATACCTGTAACCTTCCGCCCTTCCTCCCTTCCCCAGACACCAGTCTCCTTCTAGCACCCACAGCATGAGCACACACATAAACATGAGCTCTTTCTTTGCAGACAGGGGTCCTCTTTTTACTATCTTCATTGCTTCAAAGTGAGCCACTGTGATGCCTCCATACACAGGCCTTCAGTAAGTGCCTGACCATAGCTGAACTTTTGTGCCATTCACAGAAAAGCATCTTTAGTCATAAACTCAAGAAACATAACAAAACAAAACAAAACAAACAACAACAATAGCTGAAAAATCTGCAGAAGGAAAAGACCAGAATTTAATTCATGCTAAACCTCTAAAGTCAGTTCTTAAAAGCTGCTTTTCTCTCTTCTCCAAATCCAGTGGTTTTGTTCAATTCTTCTCTCCTGCTTTGAGTCAGAAAGTGGGTGGAAGTTTGGGGAACTAAATGAAGAAGGGTGACGCGAGCAAAAGGCTTCCAGTGGAAAACAGATGAGGAGATCAGGTAAATAAATCTAAGACACATCATTTTTATGACCTGACAAATAATTGCAGGTTGAAATCATCTGCTTACTTTGTGTTTTGTTTTGCTTTTTTATTTTCTCCAGTTACTTACTTATAATATTCATATGTTAGAAAAAGAAAAAAAAGGGAAGGAAAGAAAAGAATGAGAGAGAGAGAGAGGAGAGAAAAGGCTGTTTGGGAGTGGAGAACAGGGGTGGGGAGGTGACCAGGACAATGACGACAGAATGAGTTGGCCTGTGTGCTGCCGGTCAGCTTTGGCGGGCCCTCGCCCTCTGAACTGTCTCTCCAGAGAGTTATTTGGCAGAGTTTCAGAAAACAATTTTCACTTTCTTTCTCCAAACCCCACCTCCCTCCCCCACCTCATTTTAAAAATCAGCTCCAACCTCCTAAAGAGGAAAAGGAAAACTAAGACCCAATTCATTTTACATTTTATACCACTTAAGGAAAAACATTTCTCAGAGCAAATGCTTTATGATTCAGAGAATAACCTATTCTCATCCCATTTCCTTTGACTGCTACAGCTCTCCTCTCATTCCTGTCTTCTCCTTGCTCTTCTTCAACTTGGAAGTGGTTATCTGCCCTCAGATATGGTCTCATACTTATTCCCACTCAAAATCTCTCTCTCTCTCTCTCTCTCTCTCTCTCTCTGTCTTTCTCTCTCTCTCTCTCTCTCTCACACACAAGTAATGTTGGTTCCTATTGTTCTTGCCTTCATTAGAAGGCAACAAATACCTACAAAAGGTAGCACATGCACTTACTCATTTTAAAGAAAGCTTAATAAGCACCTACTAATAAGCATCCTACTCTCCAGCTGCTTATATTCTAGGAGAGGAGATCAAACATGTCCAACACACACTGTTCAGCAGTGTCGAAGGTGATGTGTACAAGACAGGCCCACAGGACAGAGCTCACCTAGCTCTGGGAATTGTGGAGGCTTCCTACATAATACAGCTTGCATACAGTAGACCCTCCATAAAAGCCTGTTAAGGGGATGAATGAAGAACATAATGAACGAATATTCATTTGAACATGGACTTAAAAGAGTGCGTAAGATTTGGGCAAGCCAAAATGAGAAAGCCAACAGTTTAGGAGTAAGAGTTTCAGCTACAGGGAGGCAGGAAAATGAGAGGACACTCCCAGCAATGACTAGAAGTCTGGTGCAAAAGAAAAATGCTATCAGTGACGGGTTAGAAAGGTACTTATTAAATGAGCTAAGAAAAAACTTTCTACGTGACGGATTATAAGCTAGTCACTGTTAAACCCTTTACAAATATTAACTTATTTAATTCTCACAATGACCCTATTCCTATTCTACAAATGAGAAAAGTGAGGAGCAGGCAGGTGCAGCGACCTCCTGGTGAAAGTGTTGCTTGGTGCTGGAGCAGCCTGGCTGCAAGGTGTGGATCCTAACAACTACCTTACTGTATCTCCACAGCCTATCAATGTCTGGGAGGACTGATCATAGAAAGCCTTAAATGCCAGATGGAGGAGTCCACACTCTCTTCCATATGCAAAAGGAAGCAACTGAAGGTTTTGAGAGAGAAAATAATAGGGTAGGATTTAGGGAGGATGAATAATTTGGCATTTGTGCTGAAGTCTGATTGGAGCCAGTGAATGGATTAGAGCCTAAGTGATGAATCAACCTCAACATCACCCCCTACCCTCTGCCCCATCACACCCTCGTAAATCACTGTGTCATTGTTATGTACATAGTCCAACAGGATTATTCAGTAATTTTTCTGTGTACACTCAGACTCTGAAATTTGATTTTTATATTGGAATAGTTTGTTCCCATCTGATTTCCAGGCCGAGGATTCCATGGAGGGACGGGATGGCTGCAGTCAGCAGTGAATGGCCTCTTAGTCTAGCCGGAACACTCCAAGAGGCAGCATTGTACATGTACTGAATAGTCACAAAAATAGCTCAGCTAAAGGACACAGAAAAAAAAAAACTGCACTCTTTAGAGCTGACGTATTTTTCCTTTTCTCCCTCTGCCACTGTTTCTATGACCTAGTAAGGAGGCATCACTGTAGAATCGAAAAAGCACTGAACAAAAATTCAGGAGACCTGAGTTCGAGCACAGATTACCACTTCTTTTTTAACATGATTTTGGACAAGTTCTAGATTTCAGTTTTCCTATCTGTAAAATGATAGACTGATTTTTTTTCCCTGTGTGTATGTGTGTGTCTCTCTCAGAGAAAGAGAGAGAGAGAGAGAGAGAGAGAGAGAGAGAGAGTGGGAGAGAGAGAGAGGAGAGAGAGAGAAGAGAGAGAGAAGAGGAGAAAGAGAACTGAGAGAGAGTGAGAGAGAGAGAAGAGAGAGAGATGAGGAGGTGTCAAAAATATACAAGTGCATTTGGGGTGAGATAAGATTATTTTAAATCTTGAATCCTTTAAAAACGTTATATAAAGTACAGCTGAGAACTAGGTTACAGAGGGTGAGTTAAGATTTTAAAACTTGGGGTCTGATAGCAAAATGGACTTCTACAAATAAAATGTCACGGTAGTTAGCTGTAAGTGGGATTGCAGGTGCAATCCTTTTCACTCTATACTTTCCTGTATATTGAAAACCTATACATGAGTACATATTACTTTCACTGTTAAAAAAAAAAAACACTATTTTCAATATCCATTTTATTATTAAGAATTTTACGAATACCCATAATTGTGCTTGGTAGGGAATATCGGTAGAGTCAAGCAGCTCGTTGGCAACGTGAGATGCAGTCTCCTCATTTTTGTAAAGGAAAGGCAGGCTGAAGACCATCATCATCAACTCTGCGCTGCCTCAAACCCCTTCAGGGTATACACTGGCTTCTTGATGTGTCCTCTTCCCACCAGCCTGGGAGAGAGCCGAATCCCATGCATTAGTCAACCCCAGCAGGTAGCACAGTGCCTGCCACATTCTAAATACTTAGGCAACAGTTTCTAACTTAAGAAACAACCTTTCTAAGAACCACTACAGTAGAAAATGAAGATGATATTCAATTATATCTAATGAATTGTGGTGCTTTTGTCTTTGTTTTATAGCAACAGGGTTGTACTCTGTCACCCAAGCGGAAGTGCAATGGCACCGTTCTAGCTCACTGCAGCCTTGAACTCCTGGGTTCAAGCGATCCTCCCACTTCCTCAGCCTCCTGAGTGGGTAGGACTACAGATGTGTGCCACCACATCTGGCGAATTTTTTTTTTTTTTTTTTGTAGAGACAGGGTCTCACTGTGTTGCCCAGGCTGGTCTCAAACCTTTGACCTCAAGCAATTCTTCTACCTTGGTCTCCCAAACTGCTGGAATTACAGGCATGAGCCACCATGTCTGGTCCCAAGAATTGTTTTGGGGTTTTCTTTCCATCATGAAGCTATATGTGATTTAAAATATAAGTCAATTCTTAAAAAAATTAGACTTCAAAAAAAATTAGACTTTATGAGTCTGAGCGAAAATCTATAGCTGTTTAAAAGACGACATATATCTGTAAGTATATTGACTTAAAATTTTTTCAAGGTGTATTGCTGAGTGAAAAAAATAAACACAGAGCCTGCAGTAATTTACGTCAATTGTAAATGCAGTCATTCATGTAAAAGTTGCGTGCGTGTATGTGTGTGTGCATGTCTGTGTGTGTGTCTGTGTAGAAAGAGAGAGACTTAAATAAGGTATTTTCCAAAACTTTAACAAGGATTATCGCTACAGAATAGTCCCAGCTACTTAGAAGGCTCACTTGGGAGGGTTGATTGAGCCCAGAAGTTCGCACCTACAGTGAGCCATAATCGTGCTGCTGCATTCCAGCCTGGACGACAAAGGGAGACACTGTCTCAAAAACAAACAATCTAGTAAGATTATTATTTTCCTATTTGTACTTGTCTGCCTTGTTCAAATTGTCTTTAGTGCTCGAAAACTTTTTTTTTTTTTTTAACATGGAGTCTCACTCTGTGGCCCAGGCTGGAGTGCAGTGGCACAATCTCAGCTCACTGCAACCTCCGCCTCCCGGGTTCAAGGGATTCTCCTGACAGCCTCCTGAGTAGCTGAGACTACAGGATTCTCCTGACTCAGCCTCCTGAGTAGCTGGGACTACAGGCATGTGCCACCACACCTGGTTAATTTTTTTTTGTATTTTTAGCGGAGATGGGGTTTCACCAAGTTGGTCAGGCTGCTCTCAAACTCCTGACAAACCATCTGCCCGCCTCAGCCTCCCAAAGTGCTGGGATTACAAGCGTGAGCCACCACACCGAGCCCAGAAACACTTTCTTTTTAAACTTCGGTTCCTCTGATTTCATCTGGGATGAGGCTGTTCTCAAACAGCTGTTGTTGAGTCACAGTTGCTTTAAAAAATGACAACCAAGCATTGTATAAATATAAGGTGCTTAATCATTATGCAGCCATGAGGCCCTTCTTGGAGCTACAGCAATAGTGACAATTTCTATCTTGGTTTAGCTTCAGTGACAGTAGTGATAAATAACAATAATAATAATAATAATAATAATAATAATAATAAACAACCCACTTACTGGTCATACTGGCCTTGCCATCAGTCATTGAAAAAACAGAGGCAAATTCCTTTCTCCAAGCTCTAAGCACAAGACACCCCACATTATCATTTTCATTTAATAGGACAGGTTTCATTAATAATAGGTGGAAGTGGCCAGGCACAGTGGCTCACGCCTCTAATCCCAGCACTTTGTGAGGCCGAGGCAGGCGGATCACTTGAAGTGAAGAGTTCAAGACCAGTCTAGCCAACATGGCATGGCGAAACCCTGTCTCTACTAAAAATACAAAAATTAGCCGGGCTTGGTGGTGATGCATGCCTGTAATCCTAGCTACTCGGGAGGCTGAGGCAGGAGAATCACTTGAACCTGGGAGGCAGAGGTTGCAGTCAGCCAAGATCGTGCCACTGCCTGGGTGACAGAGAGAGACTCTGCCTCAAAAATAAATAAATAAAATAAGAATAATAAACAGGTGAAAGTGATCGAGTTGATTGTTATTTTCTTCTTTAACCCTGTTTACAGTTTCTGAATTTTCTATGAGAATATATTGCCTTTATGTTTAAAAAAAAAAAAAAAAAAAAAAAAAAAAGGTCATTTAAAGACATGTAAACAACCACCACCATAAATAAGCCAGGCTCTCCTTTCACTGAGTTTAAACATGAGCCTTCCTTACCAGTGAGCCTGCAGGGGATATTCTGTAACTAGGTCACCGGATTTTACGCCATCACTGTAGTCCTCTGCAAATGTTCACCAAAGCTACCAACAGCTCAGGAGATTAGCTTTGGACAACTGCAGAATTGAACAAAGTAACACATATACTGGGGGAATAACAATTGAAGGAAATGCCTACAATATTCTTGGCACAGCAGTAAATATCAAAATGAAGAAGAGGCTGCCCCACCCTGCAGAAGCTTACAGTAGTAGAAGGGGAGAAGTTATATACATGCATAAATAAGAATAGCTTGAGGGACAATGTGAGAAGTTCTACAAGTGTTCCCGCTCAATGCAGTGTGGAAGTTCTAGGAAAGGAAAGATTATTTCTAGCTGCTGGAATGACAAACAGCTTCAGGACAGAGTTAATGTCTCAGCAAGATCAGGCAGATCCCAGCCCAGGCTATAGTTCATCTGGCTGGTGCCCAAGAATGGTAAACAGTGGCCTTAATTAGTGAGAAAGACTGGTGTCAGGTGTGGAGTGAACACTGAATGTCATGCTGGGGAGTCTGGGCGTATTTCCACAGGAGCAAGGCAAATGTCTCTGGATGCACTCTAGGAGCCATGGTGATTATCTCCATGGAAGCCATTCTTTTATATGTAACAGTAAATTAAATTAGCAAACAAAAATCAAAGAAACTACAAATATTCAAGCTAGTATAAACAAGCCATAGCATGATCTGGAGTAAAATTATTAGATGTGATTGTGAATACCCCATAACTAGAAAATACACCCCTTCCGTGTTGAAAATCTGGTGAGGGGAAGAGATGACAAGGGAAGACAGCAAAAGCCACAGCACTGACTTTTGGTTGCTCCCAATAATCCAATCCAAAGTGGTCCATTCCCCTTCTCTGGGGCCACTAAATTCAGCATCTGTGTCCATTCCTGTAACACCCTCTCCACAACCTAAGACATCTCAAAAAAATATAAATGCTCTTGGTGAATAAATCCCACTCGTCAATGGAATGGTAACATCATAAGATTGAGGGTTCATAGAAGTCACAAAAAAAGTATACTGTACCAACAGAACAGTGAAAAGTGGATGTTCTGCCCCCTAATACAGTAGTCGTCTTCTCTAGATGAATCTTAGAATCCCTGCAGTAATTTTTTTTCAACGCTAATAGCGAGAGCCCAACCTAGCCCATTCATATCAAGATCTCTGGAAGGTGAGGGCTGACATGGTTACAAATAAAATGCTCCATGATTCCAGCACTTGGGGAGGCCAAGGTGGGCGGATCACTTGTGCCCAGGAGTTCGAGACCAGCCTGGGCAACATAGTGAAACCCTGTCTCTACAAAATATACAAATTAGCTGGGCATAGTGGCATGTCCCTGTAGTCCCAGCTACTCAGAAGGCTGAGGTAAGAGGGTTGATAGAGCCCAGAAGGTTGCGGCTACAGTGAACCATAATCATGCCACTGCATTCCAGCCTGGATGACAGAGAGAGATGCTGTCTCAAAACAAAACCTCCTCAAGTGATTTTAATGCACAGCCAGGGTTGAAAGTCACTGCTAGAAGTTTGACTAAAATGTTCAAAGGGAAGGGAAGTAGGAAGTCAAATAAATGGGAAGAACTAACTGTTCACTTCAAGCATCACAATAATCCCTCATCACAAACCAGTTCCTCTTCATGTCTCTTTCCCTGGCTGGGGAGTCCAGGATGAGCTCCTTGTAGTGGGAATGTCTGGGGCCCATGAGCCTGTCAGCAGATGCCACACAGAAGTGTCATGAGCATCCGCACACAAATCAAGGACACCTCGTAAGTAGGGCTCAGCACTGGTTTTACTTATCACTGTAATAGTACAGGTGAAAGCAGGAGTGTGTGGAATTCAATTTACAGCCTTTAATGCTGTGGCAGCACAGGGTGGAAAGTGGATATAGGCTTTGTAATTAGGCAAACCAACATTTGAATCCTGGCTCTGCCACTTTCTAATTGAACTTAAGTAAGTCGTTTAACCTCTCTGAGCCCCAGTTCCTTATTTACAAAGTAGGAAAGAAAATATATGTTTTGCATGTTGTTTTTCTTCTAAGATTAGGAATGACGTGTGTACACAGACTGGGTGCCCAACGAACAACAGTAAATACTACGAGGATTACTGAGCAAAAAACAACTTGAAGCTGTCTTCAAAACTGCATTCCATGACCAAACTATGAACGGAGAATAAAAGTGAGAAACAGATAAGGCAGACAATCAATTTCATATCTCATAAACCAGGAAGAGGTAGTATTCACACTTCCCATGCCAATGAAAAACCAGTCTGTTTAAACTACATGTCAATTTCTTTCCCTCTGTTGTGTCTTTCAGCAAATACAAACTGGCTTGAACTTGAACAGTCGTTAAATCTTGTCTTTTCTCTATTCGGTCTTTGTCAAATGACAGAATGGCAAAGCTGAAAGGTGGCCTCAGGAGGTAACATGACCGTCACCCTCACTGTGCAGGTAACAGAGGACACCATGGCTTGCCCAGGACCATACAGCTCATCAAAGCATGCCCATCCTCAAGAAGTCATTAACAGTCAGGAAAAAGCTATAAGCACAATGCTAATTAATGAGCTTAGCAACACTTCTTTTCATAAGACAGGGAAAATGGAAATTAAAGTCTTACTATATGTGTGTCAGGGACAGTTCTAGCGCCAGAACTAAGATCCAGGTCTATGGGATCTGGAGCACTGGGCATAGTCTGGAGATGGGGCCACATGACCAGGCTTCACCACGACCTCATAACCTCAGACAACGAATGCCCATCACTTCTCTATGCCACATATTCTCTCTCCCTAATGGTCTCATACTCCCTAACTTCCTCAAGGATTACTGGGAAATTTCTGGATGGTAACCACGGAAACAATCTGCAAATTAATGGGAGATAAATGTGAGAGGCCTATTCCAGTTTGACTTTGAAACACCCACACATATGCATGTGTACCTCCCTGCACAAATGTATGAAGAGCCACTGATAGATTTGCACCCATTACCCACTTGGGCCGAGTGCCAAATGAATGAATGTTAAAATCAATAGTAAGCCAAAGCTGAGGCTGAAATCTATTACTATCATCTGAATTTTTGTGATATAAGAATAGACATGAAATTTCTCTGTGTTAAAAATCATTTATCATTGATGTTGCTATACGTGATTTGGGAGGTTTTCCTGATCAGGAAATGTTGAGAAGACAATGTAGACACTCTACTTTTAATTTATCTTCAGAAAATGTGAAAAAAAAAATTTAAATAGGCTTTTTCTTGAAAGAGTGATGACCTTAAGTGTAATTAAATAACAGTTAAAAATGGTGCTTAATGGTCATTCTGTTTGGTGTTACAAATGCATTCAACAAACAACCCTATAACAATTATAATTATTGTATAATCTAGTTCTATAACAATACTTAGATTATAACTTACATTTTTATAAATGCTTGTTAGCTAAAAAAATGTGTTGGTCAACCCAAAGTTATCTAGCTAACAAACTGTAATAACTAAGATTTAATAACCTCAATTAGCTAATATTCATTAACTAAGATTTAATTAATCTAATTTTCATATTACCTATCAACTAATTTCCCTACTTAACTATTTGAAAATTCTTAATTGTTTAACCCATACACTCTTAGCTTTCACAGTCATCATTAAATATTGTAGCATCTTACTCTTAATATATTCCTTTATATTTCAATTAGTTGGTGGACTCTCAGAGTATAAAGTAGTTTAAGAAGGTTTCTCATTCCAAGTTATAAGTAAAATGCTCACCTACATTTGAAAAGTACATATCTGGATATTAACAACAAATCTGAAAAATATACTTATTCATTACTAACATTTTTATGCTGATATGGTATGACAGTAACCAGTGTGACGTTCACATCAATGTAATGATTATCCTGCAAAATTTCAGAGTTGCCTACAATGTTAATGAGGTAGGCATTTGGCTACTTTACCCTTCACAGAGGTCGAACTCAACGAGCAGGTTTTGGCCAAATATTAAAGCAAAAACCAAAGTCAGTGCATCCTTAAAGGTAAATGGGTTGCCTGATTCTAAGAAAGCATGTCTAGATTGTTAGTGTCAGTATGGAAACACAGTATGATGCAGAAAACCAGAATTTTCACTACATATGTAGCCAAAGCCAGCTATGAATTAAACACTGTAGGAAGATATTTAGAAGAACTCACAGTCTAGCACTGGCAGCAACTGTGTATACAACTAACCATTACAGTGTTCACATAGTGTGTGTGCAGGGAGGTGGAGGTCAGGAAAGGTTTCATAGAACCAAACTGAGGCTGCTTGCCCAGAATCTATGAACATGATTCAAGAAAAGGTGATGCCTTGGGATGATGTGGCATGTGTGAGGCATAGAGGAAAAGTATTAATTTCATGGGTATTCAGACCTGGTTTAGAGTCTTGGTTCTGTGAATGCTAGCACTAGCTTGATGACCTGGGAGACTAACGTAAAGTCTCTGAGCCTCTGTTTCCTCATCTGTGAAATGGAACAGCTCCTATATTTTGAGTGGGTGTTGAAAAGATTGGATGAGATCTCTGGAGAAACCATCCAGCACAGTCTTCAGCAGATGTGGTATTCCCAGTATCTCCTCTGCTCCTTTCCCAAGATGGATCCGCACAGTGGATAAGCTCAGCAAAGTATAGTGAGTACCCTGACCAATGAAATGACTCACAACCTTGTATTGAAGCAACCAAGATGCTTTCCATAGCTCCATCAAGGCATGTCAAGAAGCCATGGCAGGAATAATACTTAAGTAAGCTACTCAAACATTTTATAACTTCCTTGCATTAAGTAGGAGTAAGTCAGGGTGTAGAATTTATCTGTATTTATCCGGTACCACACAGAGAAAGGAGACACCACGGTGACTGGTAGGTATGGCTGAGACAGACAAGGCCTCCAGGAGTCTAAATATTTAGGTATCCATTCCTGTCAAAAGTCCTGTTAGGATGTTACACTGCAGGAGGGCGCCCATACAGTTGCCCCAGTGATTTTGATCAATCAGTTCCATATGCCACATCTTTCACCCGAGGAGAGGCATTGAAGGAATCCTACCTACTGCGTGTGGTAGGGCAGGGGGCTGTTTGTATCCCCAGGAGGAAGACACCTGCAGAACACAGAATGTTCTCCTTTAGGTCCTTCAAAACCTTGGCTCTGATTCTTCCTTCACCATGCAACGACTCTAACAAACAATTCCATTTCTGTAGCATCCAAGGCAGAGCAAAAACATAGGCAAGCCAATTAACCAAAAACTCTTGCTCCCAGATGTGTATAAAAGTGGCATTGAGTTTATCATGGGCTACCTTATACATCAATTAATGCAAGCCAGTTGCCTTCCCATTCCACCACAGAAACCCTGATTTGCTGTTTTTAAAAGGGGTTGGGGAGTTCCAGGCCTAACCTGATGAGGACTAGATACAAACTGTACTGACCACACAATAAAGTGAGGCCATCTTGGAAGTGGCAGACAGTTCCAAATCACCATATGCAACACCTACTGAACTGATAAAATCTTACTGAGTTTTTCCTGCCCATATAAGGACAGCTTCATCTGTTTTGGCTTTCACCCTCTTTTGTAGTTTTGGAATACATCATTTGTAGAGTTTAATTTCTTAAGAATAGGTGGGCAGACCTCATTTTAGTTTAATGTGTAGTCATTTAAATTCATGAGGCACTTATTGAGTGAAAACCATGTGCACAGATGGCCCTGAGCAAGAACCTGGAAGCAAAAAGGTGAGTTAAGACACAGTCACTGACTCAGGTAGCACAACTTAACTTGCAAAACTTCCCAAATTCACTTCTCCCCCAATATAGCTTTGACCTACAAGCAGTGAAACATGGGCAGTTTGCAGGAGAGGGCACAGAGTAATCACCATGTGGCGAGGAACAAGAGGAAACATAATCACACGTGCTCTCAAAAAAATGTATGCAGCCCCATTCTCATAATTTATTTGGGGAAGAAGGGGTGTTACAGGTTTTACTGAGAGGAGGGAAAGCACAGATAATCTCTAAACCCTCCTTTTGTTTTAAACAGCTTTTCTATTAAATATGTTAATTTTTGACAAAAGAAATGGTCCAGAGAGGATGACTTGTAAAAGGTAAAGAGTTCTGTGTTGAAGTCAAAAATATGTAGGTTGTTACCGGGTTTCAGTCATTATCTAGCTGGGACCTCATTTTCCTCTAACTACCCTGTTCCACTGTTTACCATCATTCTCCTTCACACCTAGTCATGGTGTAGGTTAAAAAGTAACCATCAGTCTCAAATCACAGGAGAAGTATGAGAAGATATTTTCATACTAAATGGTGTTGAGACACCAGATAAGCATTTGGAAAAAAGTAAAACTAGATCCATTCGTTACGTTACACACAAATAAGCTGCAGACAAATTAAGGATCTAAATGTGAAAAATGAAACTATACAGGTAGTGGAAGTTAACATGCAGATAACGTGGGTGTTAAGAAATGCTCTCTAACAACGAACAAAGTCCAGAAGCAATAAGAGAAATGATTCTTAAATTTGTCTCTGTAAGTATAAAAATTTTATATGACTGAAAAGAAAAAAAAAAAAATACTGCAATCAAAGTCAAAAGATAAACAAATTGGGAGAGATATGTGTAATATACTTCATAGATGAAAGGCTAATATATCTAATTTCTGAAGACTTTTCTAATTGGGAAAAAGACCAAAAATCCAATTTAAAAAAAGGCGGAGCGGGGGCTGGGTGCAGTGGCTCATGCCTGTAATCCAAGCACTTTAGGAGGCCGAGGTGGGCAGATCGCTTGAGGTTAGGAGTTCAAGACCAGCCTGGCCAACATGGCAAAACCCCATCTCCATGAAAAATACAAAAAAATAGCTGGGTGTGGTGACACGCGCCTACCCAATCTCAGCTACTCGGGAGGCTGAGGCAGGAGAATCACTTGAACCAGGGAGGCAGAGGTTGCAGTGAGCTGAGATCGTGCCATTGCACTCCTGTCTGGGCAACAGAGAGAGAGACTGTCCTCAAAAAATAATAATAAAATTTAAAAATGGGCAAAAGACATGAGCAGGTAACTCACAAAAAAAGAACTCACAAAATGAATACATACGGACATTAAATACATAAAGATGCTTAACTTTACTCCTAATAGGACACATGCAAATCAAAACTATACTGAGATACCATTTCTCATTCATCAAATTGGCAACAATTCATAAGCTTCACAGACATTCTGTAGTTGGGAATGCTGGTGGGACATTCCATCAGAGAGAAATCTGGTAACTAAAACACTTCACAAAACATTTACTCTTAACCCAGCATTCCCATTTCTAAGAATATATCCCAAAGATATATCTAATGATATGGACATACATATGCAAAATGTTATTCATTGCAGAAAACCATCCAACTGTCCAAGTATGGGAAATTGGTTGAGCAGGAGAGAGAAAAAAACAAAAAAAGGGAAGAAGGAAGAAAGGGAGGGAGGAAGAGAAGGAGAAAAGAGGGAACGTAAAAAAAAAGAAAAAGATTCACAAAATCAGAGTGCAAAGGAAAATATACAACATGCTATCTTTTGTGTAAGAAAGAAAAGGAAATACAAAACATATATATATATATATATATATATATATATATATAATCAGGATTAAAAAGAAATACCAGAAAGATAACCAAGAAAACCTCCAAGAGATGTAGGGAATAACAAGGTGGCACAAATATCTGAGAGACTGGCACTTCTTTTGGTTTAGTTTTGGCTTCTGGAAGCACGTTAATGTTTTACATATTCAAAAAATAAAATTAAACAAACTAGGATGGGAAGGAGGGAAACTAAAACTGATAGCAAACTGAAGCATTTGAACCCAACTGTATTTTAAATGAACATAAGGACATTAGGATGTAGGGGAAAGAGACATGACCAAAGAACTAATCCAGGTAATCCCTGAAGAGTATTTGACAATATACCCTCAGTCTTGGGCAGGGTTAAGTTGAAGGAGGAGCACCATAAGCAAATCCTCAACTCTTTTTCACAGATTTGTTTTGTGTAGTAAGTGGTATTAGCAAATTATTAGTAGTAGTATTTGTATATACACATATATATATGCCTCCATATATTTACAGATACACATATACATGTAGGTTTTGTTTATATACATATACTTTTATATATATAATTTCCTAGCTCCAGTCATTGAAAGAGCCTATAAGTGAAGGCACCAGAGTAGTAATGAGCACACCTAGCACTCAGATATTGGTCTCTAACATCATTCTGCACTTAAAAAGAGTGAGGACATAATGAAGACACAGTTGACTTCATGGCTGGGACAGAGAATATACAAGACCAAACTAGAACAGCTTTTTCTTCCAGCAATTAATCAACTGCTAACAACAACAAAGATGATGGGTACATGTCTTAAGGACATAGGAGTCAACTTGATACAGCTCCCATTGACCAAACCTGGGATAATTTGACAGTCAAAATAATTATATAGCAGGAATGAATTATGTAAGATTGAAACAGGAATCTTGAAGACCATAACCAAAAGAAAAGAAAGAAAGAAAGAAAGAAAGAAAGAAAGAAAGAAAGAAAGAAAGAAAGAAAGAAAGAAAGAAAGAAAGAAAGAAAGAAAGAAAGAAAGAAAGAAAGAGAGAAAGGAGAGAGAGAAATAGAGAAAGAGAGAGAAAGAAAGAAGAGAGGAAAAGAAAGAAAGGAAGAAAGAGAGAAAGAAAGAAGAAGAGAGAAAAAGAAAAAAGAAGAAAGAAAAAGAAAGAAAGAAGGAAGGAAGGGAAGGAAGGGAAGGAAGGAAGGAAGGAAGGAAGGAAGGAAGGAAGGAAGGAAGGAAGGAAGGAAGGAAGGAAGGAAGGAAGGAAGGAGAAGGGAAGGGAAGGGAAGGGAAGGGAAGGGAAGGGAAGGGAAGGGAAGGGAAGGGAAGGGAAGGGAAGGAAAAGAAAAGGAGAGGAGAGGAGAGAAGAGGAAGAGAGAGAAGGGGGAGAAGGAAGGGGCTCCCGCACACAGTAGAACGCAGAATGCCGAATGATGAACGTGAAGAGAGTAGTAACATGGAATCCTAATTTTGCAGCCATCATACTTAATACTGGTTTAGGAGAAAATGTAGGTAATATTTTGATGAGGAGCAACAATAAAGTGTCTCCCCATGGATAGCTTAATAATTGCAAAGGAAAGAATATCTATACTGCAGAGAAACTGGACAATGCCTTGATCAGTTGCTCAAAATTAACATCCCCAATGATGGATAAATGGACACATAAGACTCCAGATGTGATACCTGAGCAGGACACATCATTTTTGTAATATTCCTTCGGGGAATGCATAGTTGAATCAAAATGTGAAGAAATAAGTGACTAATACAAAATGAGGAATACTATATTTGTAAAGGGGGAGAACACGATGTTCTACAAAAATGTCAATGACATAAAAGATAAAGGCTGTGGAAATGTTCCAAATTAAAGGAGACTAAAGAGACTTGACAATTAAATGCACTACCTGACCTTAGGCTGGACTGTACACTGAAGGCAAAAAAGCCGTTTTCTTCAAGGACAGAACTGGGCCACCTGACAAAGGAGAAGTACAGACAGTAGATTGAAGTATTGAATCAGTGTCAAATATACAGAAGCTGATTACCATACTGTGAATATGAGGAGACTGTCTTTATTCTTTTTATTATTAGGAAATACACACTGTACTTAGGGGTAGAGGCAATGATATATGTGACACTCTCAAATACTTCTGGGGAAAAAAATACATACATATATATATGGAGTGGGGGAGAGCATGTGTGTGTGTGTGTGTGTGTGTGTGTGCGTGCGCGTGCGCACACGTGTGTGTAGAGAGAGAGGAAGGGAGGGAGGAAGGGGGAGGATGATAAAGCCAATGGGATAAAATGTTAACAATAGACAAATCTGGGTAAAAGTATATGGCTATATTGGACTATGCTTATTTTGCAACTTTTTAAATAAGTTTAAAATCATTTACAATCAAAAGTTAAGAAAAAAACCATCAGAAAGAGGGGGGAAATGTAATAACTGAGAATTAGCTCTATTTTCAAACATGATTTTAAAATAATAAATTAAGCACAAGCAATTTTATTTCACATAAATATGTGAAATACATTTCAGAGCTACACAAAGAATGTTGCATATTTTCTTCTCTTTTTTCTTTCTTTTCTTTTCTTTTCTTTTCTTTTTTTTTTTTTTTTGGACACAGTCTTGCTCTGTCACCCAGGCTGGAGTACAGTGGCAGAATCTCAGCTCACTGTAGCCTTGACGTCCCAGGTCCAAGTGACCCTCCCACCTCAGCCTCCTGAGTAGCTGAGACTACAGGCATGAACCACCATGCCAGCTAATTTTTAAATTTTTTTGTAGATGTGGGGTCTCGGCTGTGTTGACCACTCCACTCAAACTCCTGGACTCAAGCTATCCTCCCTCCTTGGCCTCCAAAGTGCTGGGATTACAGGTGTGAGCCACTGCACCTGGCTATTTTAATTTCTTAATATGGAAAGTGAAGCCATAAAATTTCTTCTTCTAAAACTCCTGAGGGTAGACAACACCTCACATGTCCAAGACCACAGTGGATGTATAACCAGGGCTACAGTCACAAGTTTTGCAGGCCAATTCAAGCCTCTGAAATTCCAGTTCACTATGTTTGCAACCTGAGTACTATTTCCCTTTCAGAAAGAGCAAGTTTAGAGTTGGAAGTTGAGCTATATCTAACAACGTAATAGCTAGCATCAATTTTTAAAAATGTATTAGCAGTGGCCTTTGGGATTAAAAATTACCAAAAGAATTGGTGCAGGGGAGAGCAGGGAGCTTTCCTCTTTGTCAAAATATAGATTAGGTCACATGAGCTTCCATGACACACCTGAGCTTCCCAGCAGAAGGAAAAATTAATGAATCAGGCCTTGAAGTCTCCTTCTCGGATAAGTTTGGAGACAGAGAAAACAAAGATATAAAGGTTAGACATTATGAGGTCAAGAAACATCAACTGAATGGAACTTGATGTTGAAACAGAAACAGGTAAAATATCTGGGAAGGCAGCAAAACCCTCAGCACTTTGATTCCAAAACAAGCTCTGCTGACACACACACACACACACACACACACACACACACACATATATATATATTTAAAAGTTATACTGCAGCTGAACACTAGGTATTATTCCCTTCCAAAAAGCATTAAAATATAAAGGTCAGTTATCTTAAACGGTATTTTATTGCACACGCTTTTAAAAGACCTTGAACAATTAAAGCAATGAAATATATTCCTTGCTCTCGTTTTTAAACGTTCCTAGGAGCATAAAAAGAAGGCAGGCCCCAATGCAAAAAAACATTAACCCTTTCGTTCCCTTTGCCCAACATTTACTTCAAGGCTTGTAAGCCTTTTCAAGAGTTCCTATTACATTCACGTTGTTTGGGTGAATTTTGGGGTCATCCAGAGGTTTTCACTTGGGTGTCAGGGAAGTCGCAGCATAAAAATGCAGCCCAGTAAGTAAGATGTCAAGCAAGATACCATCAGAGAAATTGATATGAAACCAAGACTAGATCAACGGTTCTAAACTCTCAGGAGTTTTAAAATATAACTGAGCTTGGGTCTCACCCACAGACACTGTGATTGAGATGAGCATTGTAGGGGGGGCAAGCATCTTTTGAAAGTTCCTCTGAAGATTTTAATATGTGGCCAAGTTTGCAAACCACTGGCCTAGAATATTTTAAACTCTTCTACATCCACTAAGTCTTAGTAAAATCTTCAATCCTCTGCTGCTTTACAGTGTCCTTTGATGTTGATCACATTTTTTTTTTTTTTTTTTTTTTTTGAGATAGAATCTTACTCTGTCACCCAGGCTGGAGTGCAATGGCACGATTTTGGCTCACTGCAACCTCCACCACCCAGGTTCAAACGATTCTCCTGCTTCAGCCTCCCAAGTAGCTGGGATTACAGGCGTGTGCCACCACACCCAGATAATTTTTGTATTTTTAGTAGAAACAGGGTTTCACCATGTTGACCAGGCTGGTCTTGAACTCCTCAACTCAGGTGATCCGCCCACCTTGGCCTCCCAAAATGCTGGGATTACAGGCATGAGCCAACATACCTGGCCTGATCACATCATTTTATCTCTCACCTTTGCTCAATTTCCACAAAAGTGAAATGACAAAAATAACAAACCAATTTCACCAATCTATAGAAAAAAATATTAATAAATGTTAAAGTCTTTTCATACATGAATATTAGTTTTGACAACATCCTTAACACACTGTATAAAACTATTCCTTAGCCTTTCAAAGGTATTGCTCTCCTACCAACTAGTCTATAAACAGATGAAGGCTCTAAAAATAGCCTCAATTTTTTTTTTTTCCACTAAAGTGCCCTGCGACTAAGACTTTGGGTGTGAGTTGTACTGCTCACAGAACCATCAATCTCAGGGTAAGAAGACTTCTCCAGAGGTCATCTGGACAGTCCCCTGCCTTTATGCAGAAAAGAGTTCATTACCCCCTTTCACAGATGGGTCAAGTGAGGCCCAGGAAATTTTTAAAGTGATCTGAACTCAGTCACACTCAGGTCTCCACACCAACATGTCGAGCTTTTAAGTACTGGCTGAGTAGAATTCCTTTTCTATTAAATGGTTCATCTGGGTGACAAGACAACCAGAGTTCTCTCTCCAGGTCTTGGCTCACCAATCTCTAAGCAAAGAAGGCTGAGATCCCATCATTTCTGGTCTGAGGCTGTAAAATCAGAGAAAAGCCTCAGATGTCAATAAATTATTAAGTTACTCAATCGATTAGTAACTTCGAACAAGACATTTTGTGTGACTAAGGCTCCATTTCCCTATTTACAAAGTAAGGAAGGATAATACTGTGAAAATTAAGGAACCCAGTTGATTCAGTTAAATAATTATCTGAGTCCCTACTTTGTGTCTCATCTATGTCAGATGGTAGGAAAATGTGGGTGTATTCAACGCTCCCACCCTGTGGGGGACTCACGGGCTTTCACCCTTTTCCAGGGAAAATGTTGTTGCTGACTAGCAAATGTAGAAACTGGAAGGAATATTTAAGATCTCATGCCCTTTTTAGACTATTTAAATTCATAAGACATGGAAAGTCAGCAGAGATTTCAGCTAAGAGAAGTGAAATACAATTGCTATATCATCTATGAAGGGGAAAGAATTCCCTGTAATTAAATATCAAAACACTGAGCTTGGGATATGAGAAGTGGCAGAGGGTGTTAATCACAAACAAATTAGTGAGATAAATTGAAGGGTATCTGCTTTCTAAAGGCTTTAGAAAGTTATTGAGGCCGATAATTACAGAAATTCTACGGGTCATTATTCCTACTTGAAGGGCAGACCAATGAAACAGACACCTAGAAATATCAGCCTGATCCCAGTGTTCTCAGGTACCAGAGATTTAACGTTAATGAAAGAAAAAAAAAGTTGTAGACAGCGTCTAGTTCAATAACCTCATTTTATAGATAAAAGAAGAGACAGGAATAGAGGAACATGTCTGGGATGATAAAACAATTAAAAAGCAGATAGGACATCCAAGGGATATTCTAAGTCATTTCTCCATTAGAAAATCCTCACATCATTTCACACTATGTTATGGTATCAGTCAAAAAATAAAGTAAAAAACTTTGAAAATATATTTCAACAATTATGGTCAAGAAACAGAAATCTTTTCCTTTTCCTGACAAAATAAGAAGCATTCACAGACAAAGGAAAACAGTGAGGGTAGTACAAGATATTCATCATTATTTTGTTTTTTGTAAAAGCAGGGCTGGGCTGGGTGTGGTGTCTCACACTTTGGGAGGCCGAGGTGGGAGGATCACTTGAGCTCAGCAGTTGGAGACCAGCCTGGGCAACATAGTGAGACACCGTGTCTACATAAAAATAAATAAATAAATAAAACCAGGGCACACCCAAATGCAATGTTATTTTGATCTACAAAAAAAAAAAAAAAAAAAAAAAAGTGTTGGGGTAGAAACAAGAGGGAAGCATGCTTCCTATTTTATTAAATTTACTATGTGGTCTTTATTGCATAGCTGACATTATCACATAAGGTGCCTTCTAAGAGAAAGTGAAAAGGCAAAAGGAAGGCAGAGGTGGTGGAATGAAGTTTAGGTCAGCAAACATTTGCTGAGAATTTTCTCTGCTAATGGCTCTGGGCTAGAATCTCTAAGGAATAGAATCATAAGAAAATACCATCCATCCCTGCCCACAAACTGTTTAAAAACAAACAAGCCTGTAATTCCAGCACTTTGGGAGGCCAAGGCAAGTAGATCACGAGGTCAGAAGTTCGAGACCAGCATGACCAGCATGATGAAACCTTGTCTCTATGAAAAATTAAAAAATTAGTCAGGCGTAGTGGTGAATGCCTGTAATCCCAGCTACCTGAGAGGCTGAGGCAGGAGAACTGCTTGAACCCGGGAGACAGAGGTTGCAGTGAGCCAAGATTGTGCCACTGCACTCCAGCCTGGGTGACAGAGCGAGACTGTCTCAAAAGAAAAAAAAAGGGGGGGGGGGTTGGTGGAGTGGGAAATAAGGCAGAATTATGCTAATAATTTACCCTAATACAAGCCTTGAATGATGAGTGCAAAGAAGAGGACAAAAATCACCACTAACAACGGACCAAGAATGAGACACCAGGTGGCCACCCATTAGACATGGTCCATGCCCTCAAGGAACATATGGCCTGGTAAGGAGATACAAAATCATTCATCCATCATTCATTCACTCAGATTCATTGAAAATCTACCATGAACCAGGTACCGATGTACATGCTGAGGCTTCAGAAAGCAGCAGGACATGACTGAGTTCACACTTCAGGGCAGACAACAAACACATAATGCTGAGTAGGCACCAGGCAGTGTGATTAAGCCAAAGGAGACTTGCTTCAAAAGAGTAGGTTACTCAGAGGATAGAGGGGTAGGTTATTAGAGATGACATGGAAAAGGCACCTTTACAACAAACGATCACACTTCTGACTCTAATGCAATGGAGAATGAATAAAGTGTCTAATAGAGAAAAGTGCCACACACAGTGAGAAAGTCCTTAGGGAGTATTCTGAGCAAAGTCTTGGCCTTGAAGGAGAGGCAGAGTCTTCTAACTGCTTTGATGAATCACAGACCAAACAGTGATTCAGTTCTGAAAGAAACCTTAGAGATGGGTATTCCAAGGTCTCATGGGGTTAGTAGCAGAAGCAGGACTGGAACCCAGAACCCAAGTTGGACCACTAGACTTGTGCCTCTCCCTAAGCCCACTCTGCCTCTTCCACGTCTGTGAATGAGCTTACCACACCTAGCTATGCAAAACTGCATAGAACCATTTCAGCAAGAAGTTCGGGTAGCAATAAAGAAGTTCCCACCTCAACAATGTCAATTTTTTGTTACTGTTGTCTTGAGGAAGTATGTTTGCTTTTAAACGCTCCCAAATTAAAAGCCATTCTCAGCCTTCCTACAACTGTATATGGGCCGGGCGCACTGGCTCACTTCTGTAATCCCAGCACTTTGGCAGGCCAAGGCAGGTGGATCTCTTAAGGCCAGGAGTTCAAGACCAGCCTGCACAACATGGTGAAACCCCACCTCTACTAAAAATACAAAAATTAGCCGGGCATGGTGATGGGCGCCTGTCAGCTACTCAGGAGGCAGAAGCAAGAGAATCGCTTGAACCTGTGAGGTGGAGGTTGTGGTGAGCAGAGATTGTGCCTCTGCTCTGCAGCCTGTGCAACAGAGCGAGACTGTCTCAAAAAATAAAAATTTTAAAAATAAAATAATTAATTTTAAAAAAAAAGATGTGGACCTGAACTCAGATTAGTGTCAGAGTGAACTTGCTGGTTAGGCTCCTTTTTCCACAGTGAAGAAATCACGCCCAGAGAGACTGAGGTTAGTCACCCTGTCCAATCACAGCACCAGTTACACGTCACCTGAACTCAGAAGGGTCTAGCACGTTTTGCTCAGTGCTGCCAGCTTGGTGGCCTACGGCCTCATTCTCATAGCCTACAAGTGATAGACCCCAGGACAGCAAGAATCACGCCAAAAGGATAACATCAATTAGCTTGTGTATTGTAGAAACAGATCACGAGATATTAGAAGCAAAGAAAGAGAGAAACAAACCATTTATTTCACAACTTTCCGTGCAAGCTTTTCAAAGGTCCTTCCCAGATCCGGCCTTCTGCGACACCACCCCAAATCCCTGGAGGTTTGCCCTCTACTTAAACTGCCCCAAACCACGCTGTTTTCCTATCAATACCCAACAGCAAAGATGGAAAAGAATTGCCAATTTCTTGTGAATCCTGAAGATTTCCTTTATGAGTCATGGAAAACTAAAATAACCTGAGGGGTAGGGGGAACTGTAGAAACAGTTTTAAATCGGTTCTCACTAGTTTGTTCCACAGTGTGGTATAACTCCTGAAAACAGAAAAAAACGAAGTTTCTAGAGTTGATGCAAAAATAGGACTTTTTGTTAGGTTGTGTCAGTTGTCACTGTGGCATTTCGTATTAGTATTTTTCTTACCATCATTTTTTTTTTTTGTTATATTAATTATAGTTTGATCACTGTAGGAGCTATTTTGAATCTATGGGACTTTCCTAACCAGATTGTTTTGGCATTTTAAAGTTACTCACATTCAGGGCCTAAACAATATGGCAAGTATCTTTTTCTCTCTCTTTTTAATACTCAAATTCTGAACAAAGGAACCATCTGTTCTCTCTCTGAAAACATCAGCCCTTGTTTTCATTTTTCATTAATAATAATGCCTCAAACTTACATAATCTCTTTCTCCAACTTGCTTATTAAAGCATTTTGTAGACATTGCCTCATTCATCTTCAATATCATCCCCTACAAACTAAGGAGAAAGGGGAAATGTTTGCTAATCTTCACTTAGATAAGTGATTATCGGATGTTTAATGAATTTTGCATGAATGATGGCATGTTAGCCTCAGAAGGGACCTTGGTGATCACCTGGCCCAGTTCTGGCTCTTGCATTTGTAAAATGAAGACCCAGAAAGGAGAAGTGATTTCACATTCTATTTGTGTACCTAACTCTCTACTCCTGACGGTAAGCGGTGAGGGTAAGAACCGTGTCTTTCACAGTTTTGTACCTCCGGTACCTGGTGTGTAAAAGTAATTTGTTGAATGGATGAAAATGCTTGCAAATAGTCACACAGGTGGCTATGACAGAGCTGGGGTCAGAGCTCTACTCTCCTGCCTTCCCATTCAATGTGTGTCTGTGGTTTTTTTTTTTTTTCTTTCCTTCTTCTTCTTCTTCTTATCTCTCTCTCTCTGTCTCTCTCTTTCTTTTTATAACACAATATAGACCTGAATGCAAGAAGAATCAAGCAGAGACACAACTAAAAAGGTGATGAGGATGGAGAGGATAAAAAGCAGGCATCTACCTATAAGTGAGAAATGTGTTGAACAAACCCAGTAAAAATCAAGTTTAGCCATCAGCCATGCTAAAACGTAACCCATGTTAAGGCTGAGTCTCTAAAAGTTCTGCATTCCTTATGTGGGCTATATATTTAAGGATTTAATGGATTCCTTAAACATTACCCAACTGAGGAAATGATCTGTCTTAACGCCAAAGGACAGCATGCCTCCTTAACACCCATTAGCCCAAAAAAAGCACACCATCCACCCTGTGATTTGGCCTCATCGCTCACTGTAACTCAAGAGGACATACAGCGTCAGAATCATGAAATCTACCAGCCCAAAGTTTTCCAATGAGCAGAGGTCACTGGAATAAAGACCTTTTTTTCCAAATGCCTAACTGGAAGTCAGAAACTCATTTGGCATGTTTCTTCTTACTTTCAGAATGTCCTATTCCCCACCATTACTCTTTAAAGTTATAGGGAAAATAAATTGTTTCTAGAAAAACAAGTTAAATCTATTTTGAATTCTATCATCTGAAATTACTTACATAGTAGTAGTTATAACAAAGTCAATAACTCTCGAAGATTCTTTGAAAATAGGTTGTCCATGTAGATGAGAAAGTTGTAGGTCTGAAGAGAGAAGGAAATCTTTTATTTTTCAGTAAAAGAAAAAAAGAAAAGAAATCAGAGGGCCAAGAAGAACTCAAGTATATTATAACATGGTCTCACATGAAGTACATCAGTTACAGATACAAGCAGGAAAAAAATGAGCTTGAAAATAAAAACAAATCAACATAAATGAACCTTCAAACAACTCTGGTGACTTTTTCTCCCCCATAGGGAAACATGAATGGAGATCAGAAGGAGAAGAGAAAAAGATGAGGAACAAGTAGGGAGATGCTTAAATCCCTAACACAGCACGTCTCACACAAACACAGCAGGCTGCCGAGGGTGTCTGGGGCTGTCCAGCACACAGCGGACAGGCATTTATATCCAGTCATGCAGGATCAGCTGGAGAAACGTACAGCATGTACTTCAGGGCAAACAGCTGCAGAGAGGCCTGCGCAGATAACAGCAGGTTGAATTCACGCTGTATCAGTAGTCCTATCCATACCCACCACTTTCTTCTCCTAGAGTGTCAGGCTATCCCCATGACCATTTATCATTCTTACAGCCGCTGTGTGGAACATTAACTCTCTATTAACACTTCCCTGATAAAATTGTGCCCATTTCACACGTAGGGACATTCTCGCTGTCTTGCTACCTCTAAAATCATTACTTTAGACTATGCATACATACCCCGTAACACCCTAACATTTTTCATTTAAAAATAAAAGAATCATATAGTTAAGGACATATAAAAGATCCACAAAATGTTCCCTAACTGGCCTTGCTCTCCACACGGAACTTTTTCAGAGGATTACTTTAATATAGCCAATGGGGAAGTTCATTCGCTAAGAGTGTCTCTGATCTGTGCTCGTGTGTCTGCTCAGATCACCGAGGACAGAGCAGCCCTGTATTTGGAGCTCCTTCCTCCCTTGCCATGCTCCTCCCACCAAAACCACGTCTGAGGGAAGAATCCCAAAGAAGATAGATGTGTTATCCCACTTGAGCAGCCTTACTAGTTAACTAGTAAAAATGACTGGATAGTTATGATTATGCTTTTTTATATGAAAGTTTCTACTCAAGTATGTTGCTGGTCTAATAGTTTAACTACTCAATTACAGCAGAATGACCTTGAGTAAGGCTCTTAGCTACTCAAGGCACATCAATTTCCTTCACTACGAAATAAAGCAGTCAAATTCAGTACATATTAGACTTCCTTCTAACTCAGAAATTCTGTGCCTATGAAGTGGCTACTGTCAAACAATCTGACCTCTCCCTCTTCATTTGTTCCTCTTTACCTCTCTGTCTCTCTCTCTCTGACACACACACACACACACACACACACACACTCTTACCCAAAACTCCTGACTCTTATGCAGTCAACAACCTTGTTAGGCAAGTTGTAAGCAATTCCTACCCATGTTCCCCCTCACTACTTTTTGGCTTAAAATTTGATCCCAAAAGGATTTTTAAATTAGTTTATGAAAGGAAAATGAAGCACACAGATATCATTTACACATAAACCCCACCTTGAGATGAGATCCTCTGAAGGGTCCAGCGGTCTCTCCATCATCCCAGGTCACAGAGGTAGCCATCTGCCAGCTCCATGAACTAGAGGACAGCAATACCAGAGATCTGGGTGCTCAAGTCCCATCTCTACTTCTTGCTCTCTGAGTCCTTGTGCAACTCATTTTACCTCTCTGGGACTCAGTTTCTCTGACTGTAAAGTGAGATGTTTGGGATAAAATAAATTGCAAATGATCTACCAATTTTGATATCCTACCCTAGAGGCCTGAAGTTTCATTAGAAATGAAGGCAAATACCTATCCAAGTCCTCCTGACTGTATTGGTGTTTACATAGGACCTGCCAGATAAATGAAAGTGACTTTTTGCATGATGTTGCGCAGTCGATACTAATAGTGCAGTAATAGGACAAATACTTCTAATTTGTGCTTGTTTATTTGTTTATTTCCAGGCTAAGGAAGTCACAGATACCACCTGCCAATGGCTTTTGGAGACTCCATAATGCCTTTTTCGTACAATGGGCCCCAAGTTCAGAAACTAAAAATGTCAAAGGTGGAAACCACAAAATAGAACTAAGGAGCCTGAAATACTGATAAAATGATTAAGAGAAAGTAATGCAATAGCCCTCTTTAAAAATTTTGTTAAAACCAATAATGATAGTAAGAAAAGGTGATATAAAATAAAAATAAAATTGAGCACAGAAAAGACTGATTTGCCTGGGATTCCTTTCAGCCGTGTTATTGACACAAACAGCAAAGACCGTAATATTCATGTTTCTATTTGCTACCCTCAACTGACATGGTTGGCCATTTGTTTTGTTTTAAATAAAATGAGGAAGCAACAACTGTATTAAATTCATCCGCAAAAAGCCCATATTTGCATGTGGAAAACAAGTAAGTGGTGTGCCTGAATGGGTGATGAGGCATACGATTGCCCATCTGCACCCAGGGCCCAAGCATCCCTGCAGGTGTGCCTGCCGCAAGGGCAGAGAAACGGAGTGGAGAGCCCTCTGCCATGGAGGGAAACCCCACGGCAACTGGACTTGTTCTGAGCTGCCCACCACTACCATCCTGCTCCTTATCCACTCACTGCCCCCATCTCTTAAAGCTGAAAAACAGAAATATGTTTTGTCATTCTTTTGTTAGATTTATGTGGATTCTTTACATCACAAAGGCAATTTATTTTTTCCCGAGCATCTTCAATGTGCACTTAACAAATAAAGGCATATCTTGTTTTATTGCACTTCACTTTATTATAGTTGGCAAATACCATGTTTTTTACAAATAGAAGACTTGTGGAGGCAGCTGTGTATCAAGCAGGTCTTTAGGTACAATTTTTGCAACAATATGTGCTCACTTCATGGCTCTGTGTCAGCTTTTGGTAATTATCACAATATTTCAGACTTTTTCATTATTATTATATGTATTATGGTGATCTGTGATTAGTGATATTTTATGTGACTATAATTATTTTGGGGTGTCACAAATCATGGCCATATGAGATGGCAAACTTAATCGATAAATAGGTGTGCTCTGACTGCTCCACTGACCAGCCATTCCCATGTCCCTCCTTGGACCTCCCCATGTCCCACAATAATACTGAAATTAGGCCAATTAATAACCCCACAAGGGTGTCAAGGTGTTCAAGTGAAAGGAAGAGTAGCACATCTCTCACTTTAAATCGAAGGCTAGAAATGGTTAAGCTTAGTGAGGAAGGCATGTCAAAAGCCAAGATAGGCCAAAAGCTAGGCCTCTTGAGCCAAACAGCCAAGATGTGCATTAAAAAAAAAAAAAAAAGAAGAAGTTCATAAAGGAAATTAAAAGTGCTATTCCAGTGAACACATGAATGATAAGAAAGTGAAACGACCTTATTGCTGATATGAAGACAGTTTGAGTGATCTGGATAGAAGATCAAACCAGCCACAAAATTCCCTTTAAGTCAAAGCCTAATCCAGAGCAAGGCCCTAACTGTTCAATTCTATGAAGGAAAAGAGAAGGGAGGAAACAACAGAAGAAAAATCTGAAGCTAGCAGAGATTGGTTCCTGAGGTTTAAGGAAAAAATTTGTCTCCATAATAGAAAAGTGCAAAGAGAAGCAGTAAGTGCTGATGGTGAAGCTACAGCAAGTTATCCAGAAGATCTAACTAAGACCATTGAAGGTAAATACTAAACAACAGCTTTTCAGTGTAGCTGAAATAGGCCTATATTAAAAGAAGATGCCATCTAGGACTTTCAGAGCTGGAGAAAAGAAATCAATTCCTGGTTTCAAAGCTTCAAAGGACAGAGTAACTCTCTTGTTAGAGGCTAATGTGGCTGGTGACTTTAAGTCGAAGCAAATGCTCATTTACCATTCTGAAAATCTGAGGGTCCTTAAGAATTATGCTCAATCTACTCTGCCTGTGCTCTATAAATGCAGTGACAAAGCCTGGACGAAAGCCCATCTGTTTACAGCATGGTTTACAGAATATTTTAAGCCCACTGTTACTACTGCTCAGAAAAGAGGAAAAAAAAAAAAAAGAAAGATTCCTTTCAAAGTATTTCTGCTCATACCTGGTCACACAAGATCTCTGATGGAGATATACAAAGAGATTAATGTTGTTTTCTTGCCTGTTAACACAACATCCATTCTGCAGCCCATGGATCAAAGAGTAATTTCAACTTTCAGGTCTGATTATTTAAAAAAATACATTTCATATGGCTCCAGCTGCCATAGATAGTGACTCCTCAGATGAATGTGGACAAAGTAAATTGAAAACTTTCTAAAGAGGATTCACCATTCTACATGCCATTAAGAACATTTGTGATTCATAAGAGAAGGTCAAAATATCAGGAGATTGGAAGAAATTTATTCCAGTCCTCATGGGCGACTTTGAGTAGTTCCAGACCAGTGGAGGAAATAACTGAAGATGTGGTGAAAATAGCAAGAGAACTAGAATTAGAAGCGGAATGAAGATGCAACTGTGTTGCTGTAATCTTTTGTTCAAATTTGAACAGATAAGGAGGTGCTTCTTATGGACGAACAGGGAAAATGGTTTCTTGAGATGAAATCTACCCCTGGTGAAGATGCTGTGAACATCACTGAATGACAAAAAAGGATATCAAATATTTCATAAGCTTAATTGACAAAGCAGATCCAAAGTTTGAGAAGCCTGACTCCAATTTTGAAAGAGGTTTTCTTGGAGGTAAAATGATATCATGCATTACCACATGCTACAGAGAAGTGGTACAGCTTGATATCACTCTTTCTCTGCAGAGTCAATCAATGCAGCAAACTTTATTGTTGTGTCACTTTCAGATATTGCCACAGCCACCCCAGCTTTCACTAACCACCACCCTGATCAGTCAGTAGCCATTAGCATCATGACCAGACCCTCCATCAGCAAAAGCAGGACTCACGGGAAGTTCAGATAATTGCTAGCATATTTTAGCAATAAACTTTTTAATTAAGGTATGTACACTGTATTTTTAGACATAATGCTATTGCACACTTAAGAGACTACAGTATAGTGTAAACATAAATTTTATATGCACTGGGAACCAAGAACTTTGTGCGACTCGCTTCATTGCAATATTTGTTTTATTGCGGTGGTGGTCTGCAACTGAACCCACAATATCTCTGATGCATGCCTTACTGGTTGTTGCAACTATTTTTACTTGGCATGCATGACCACTTTTACACACTTCGCTCTAGCCACACTATCCTCCTCACTTTTCCTGTGTGTCCCAAGCATGCTTCAGTTCAGGTTATTTGCATTTGTTCTCAGTCAGTCCTACACACTCTTCCTCCAGTCCCTCCCATCCACACATCTCTGGCTTGCTACCTCGTTTCACTCACGTCTCCATTCACATATACGCTTACCATCAAGACCTTCTCAGGCCAGTGAACTTCTATTTGTGTACTCCCTACTCCTCATGCCTTTAACCTCAATTATTTTTCTTCTTAATATATTTAAGTTGGTGTAAATGTAATTGCGGCTTTTGCCATTAAAAGTAATGGCAGAAATCGCAATTACTTTTGCACCAACCTAATAGATCACAATGTAAATATTACATATTTACTCATTAATTTTGCTGTCTTATTTGTTAACATTTGTTCTAGTCCCATCACCTGGAATAGTGTCTAGCAAATAGTAGGTGCTCAGTAAACAGTCAAGTTAATGAGTCATCATTATTACTATTTGCAAACCATTATACTAGATGACATGGGACCTCCTATGGAAAAAGACATAATCCATGTCCTCGAGGAGCTTCTACAATCTAGAGGAGAAGAAAGATTGTGAAAACTGGCTCATACAGCAGACTGAAGTCGCGTGAATGCTTTATTGGATGTATAAACAAAGCATTCTGGTAGTATAAAAACAGCAAATCATTGACAAAAGGGGATGGTGGTTGGAGGAGTCCTAAAGAAGAGACTTCTCGGCCGGGCGCGGTGGCTCAAGCCTGTAATCCCAGCACTTTGGGAGGCCGAGACGGGCGGATCACGAGGTCAGGAGATCGAGACCATCCTGGCTAACACAGTGAAACCCCGTCTCTACTAAAAACATACAAAAAAAACTAGCCAAGCGAGGTGGCGGGCGCCTGTAGTCCCAGCTACTCGGGAGGCTGAGGCAAGAGAATAGCATGAACCCGGGAGGCAGAGCTTGCAGTGAGCAGAGATCCGGCCATTGCACTCCAGCCTGGGCGACAGAGCAAGATTCCGTCTCAAAAAAAAAGAAGAGACTTCTCTGGAACTACCCTGAAAAGAAACATAGAAATCATCTTCAAAAATACATTCAGTACAAAAAAATTCTAAGACATCCTCAGTTAGTCTCCTTTCCTTCAATAATGCTAAGTGGAGAAGAGATTGTCCAAGATAAGTCAGCATTTATGTGTGCCAAGATCATGAAGAAAGGAACAAGCACTTGACTCCAAAGAGCCTTCATTTTAAAATGGAAATTATTTAAATATACACAAAAACATGTCTAAAAAATTCTAGACTCTTAAGACAGGGAGGACCTTAAAAGTTATCAAGTATAACATTTTATCCTCGCCACAAAATACCTAAAATAGAAAATACCTAACTGCATCAGCCCCACCTAAACATCTGCAGTGACTGTGAACTTCGACCTCCTGAAAGGCACATTCCATCTGTGGTTTGCTCTTAATATTAAAACATTAAGCATTTTCAAAAACATGGAGAAAACATCAACATTCTCATACTATCTTTCTCTAGCTTCCAACCCACTGCTGCCAGAACTCTTTCAGAGGTCCCAAAAAGTGAGTTTGCACCCCTTCCATGGCAGAGTCCCAGGAGAGCACTACCTGCTCTGCTCTCTCCTCCTCCCTCCCCTTTATTTCTTCTTTACAGTAAGCAGTTCCAGTTCCTTCTTCATTCCTCTAGGGTTCAAGTTTCCGGCACCTTCAGCCATCCTAAAATTCCCTCTTCTTTCCTTCCTTTATTCTTGTCCCAGCGTTCAATCACCTGGTTGCTGAGCTGACCTACTGCTCATGCAATTGGGCTCCTTGCAGAGAGCTAAGCATTTTGTCTGGAGTTGGAAGAAGGGGAACAGGAGTTCTAATGGATTCATGGGGTAAGGCTGATCCAATTAAGACCCTGGCAGGATCACCTCCCTTTCTGACCTTGACCTTGAACTGCCATCTTTGACATACATTTGAATAGTGTGGACATTATAACCCCTAGGAAGCAAAGAAGACAAAGAGGTGAAAGGTGACCCCACCCAACCTCAAGGACATACAGAATTTGAGTAGTCTTGTGTTTTCAATAAGTCATGGATCTTCTAGAACTTCTTATTCTAGCTTTTCATCTCCCACAGCCAGCCCACATGTATGAATGTGAGAGTCAAATGTGTAGCTTTTAACCATTTCTGTATCAGAGAATCCGCTTCTAAAACCTAATGGGCTATGTGATCTTGGGCAAGACACTTTTACAAGTCAGTAAATCAAAGCATCCAGAAGGTAGAATAAAAAGAGACATTTAAATCACCTAGTCCAAAAGCAGCCCAAATACCTCTCATATGCCTTCACTCTCCACTCCCTGACCACAACCATGGCGATATGCTTAAGTGATCATTAACTCAGTCAGGATGCAGCCTCAGAGTCCTTCTCAGCACAGTACCTCAAGAAACCACTACCAACACATCATTTGGCCATGTTAAATAAAATCCAAACCACTCATTCCTCAGCTGAGAAAAACTGAACCACAGTGATGAGCCATGACTGACTGACCAGGTCTCACTATGAGGAGCAGACCTGGAACTATCAAAGCCCCTCACCCCATTCCTCTAAGTCATTTCTCCTCCTTAACTCTGACAGTCTGTGAATAGCCCTTGGAGTAGGGGTGGGAGATTGCTGTTGTACTAAGTTCCACAAGAGGTACAGATAAAGGGTTTCTGACAAGGAGCAGGAGCAGCACAGGAGGCTTGAAGGAAGATGTGAATTTGAGCTGGCTATAGAAGGATGCTATTTGTAGGAACCAGTGAAGTATGCCTTTAGCAGAAGAAAAGTTAGGATTGGGGTGAGCATTCCAGCAGAAGAAACAGCATAAGCAGAGGAATGGTGAGGACTGTGGAGTGCTGAGCAGGAGGCGAACAGCAGCCACACACAGAGGCCATGGAGGGTGGCAGTGGGGGATGGGGAATGAAGAAAATGACAAGAATAAAAGAGTAACCAGAGACTCTGAGGAGTTGTGAATGCTGATGTTTAAAAATTGACTTAAAGGCCTTAAGTGTCATAAATGGGAAAAGAAGATTTAAACAGGAGTGGAAGGAAAAGTAAAGAATATGTCTACATTCTCAGTTGCAGTGAGCTGAGATTGCACCACTGCACTTCAGCCTGGGCAACGGAGCGAGACCCTGTCTCACAAAGAAAAAGAAAAAAAGAATATATCTCCACTCTCAATGGTGGAAAAAAAGCCTTGCTATAAAGTATACTGCAGGAATACTTTCATTATGTAAAAGCCTATTTTGTTTTCATGTCATTCTTAGATTACATCATAGAGTGGCTGCAGCCATCTCGTACCATATTATAAATAAATCACTGGCTTAATCATAGAATGAGCCAGGGCCCCAGATCTGAAAGGAAAATATTAGATCATTTTTAATAACTGATATCACTCAAGCCAGTTGGCATTGAACCAGGGTGAGGTGATCTCATCCTGAAGAAGTCCAAAAAGGACCCACAGCGGGTCAGAGCTGAGCAGGTCCCAGAGACACTTCCATTTACAGACGAAGAGGTTGCTAATGGCACCTGAGTAGAGTTCACCCTCTGGACTAAACAGTCTTGTCATTCAAATCAACACTTAGTTTCCAGTAGTGATGCCCAATAAGCCTTCCCCATGAAACACAGTGGATGAAGATTTTGTACCCAGAGTCACTATATTTCCAGGTATCAGAAAACATGAGCACATTATGATGTTTGTAGTTAGGCCTTGGGAGTCATTATGCAAAATTAGAAATGCTGAGGCTATTAATGATTCAGGAAGCATGAAATCTGGGGTGACCAACAGACAAATGCTGCAGGTCTGGGCCAAGCCAAGGGGACAGTGTTAACAGGACATGAGATAATGGCCTAACAAAGAAAAGAACTAAGGGTGATCTCCAGCAAAGAGTTACAGACCCTTAAGGTGATCAGAAACTTAACATTTAATGTGTACCAACTACATAAGAAGTACCACACTCAATAGGCACTTTATAGACATTACGCTGCTCTGAGAGCAACAAAGACTCTTTGAAGTAGGCACTGTTCACTCCATGGTTTGCAGAAGTGAAAACAGGTTAAAAAAACTAAGTGAACTAGGTAGGATTCAGTGACTAATGTGATAGTCTTCCTACTCCAAATTCTTCTTTACCATGTTGTCCTTGGTCAACTAAAACTCTATTTCCTACTAGGTACTTCTAATAAAAATGAAATAATTGGTAAGAAACACTTTAATAACAAGAAGAGTTGGCCAGGTGTGGTGGCTCACACCTGTAATTCCAGCACTTTTGGAGGCCGAGGAGGGTGGATCACTTGAGATCAAGAGTTCAAGACCAGCCTGACCAACATGGTGAAACCTCCTCTCCACTAAAAATACAAAAAAAAAAAAAAAAAAAGCTGGGTGTGGTGGCATGCATCTGTAATTCCAGCCACTTGGGAGGCTAAGGCAGGAGAATCACTTGAACCTGGGAGACAGAGGCTGCAGTGAGCTGTGCCATTGCATTCCATCCTGGGCGACAGCGAGACTCCATCAAAAAATAATAAATAAAAAAAATAAGATGAGTATTAAAAAAAATGCTGAAAGTTGAAAGGGACCATGGAGTAGGTAGCAGAATTGATATTCTGGCCAGCCACATTCTCAGTGACCAAAGCCATGCATTCCTCATTTTGGCTGTAAAGTCACTAATAAGCTTGACCATAATTTTAAGGCTCCAATTTCCATTGATTTTTCTAGTTACATGAAGGTGGACTCTAAGGGAACATGTCATCTTCTATAAAATAAACTGCGGAGCTTGATTTTGAAAAGGACTGCTTTGATGGGAGGAAGAGAAGGATGCTCTGGAAAAGAAACTCCCTGCCAGACAAAGGGTATTGGCTGAGATTTTATGTCTGGTCTTGTCATTCTCAAAGTAATGTCGTATATCAGCTCTCTGTTCCTAAAACAAACGTTATTCGTAACTGCAGAGACACACTGTCTGAGCCGTGTAATATTGATTTATGCACATTTTCAGGACACAGCATGGCCCATCAGGAGATGCAGACCCCTGAAATTTAACTAAAAGGACAAAATCAAAGCTCAAGATTCCAACTTTTGACTTATTTTTCCTCATCTGTTTCTGGGATAGGAGAGAGGTTGAGAAAAGAAGAGAAAACATGCCTAAAAGTTGCACAGACTCATTATGCAGCAGAGACTGTGTGGAGCGGTGGGAGGTGGGGCAGGGAGAGGAGCTGCAGATGGTTCCTCCCTTGACTACCCTGGCTCTGTGGCCCTGGAAGAGTCTGTGCCCTTTCCAAGTCTTGGTGTCTCACGCATACAGCAAAGGGCTCAAGCAAGAACCTTTAGACGTTTCTACCAAAAAAGCTCTAATCACTGAGGAGGGCAAAAATATAGAGGTAAGGGAACACAGCATGAATTGAAAACTTGTGTTTTTCTTCTTAAAAGCCATGCCAATTTTACATCCTGTGCTATTATGTATCAATGCTTCTCTCAAGAGTGTTGTTGTTGTTGTTGTTGTTGTTGTTGTTGAGACGGAGTCTCGCTCTGTCGCCCAGGCTGGAGCGCAGTGGCCGGATCTCAGCTCACTGCAAGCTCCGCCTCCCGGGTTCATGCCATTCTCCTGCCTCAGCCTCCAAAGTAGCTGGGACTACAGGCGCCCGCCACCTCGCCCGGCTAGTTTTTCGCATTTTTTTAGTAGAGACGGGGTTTCACTGTGTTAGCCAGGATGGTCTCGATCTCCTGACCTCGTGATCCGCCCGTCTCGGCCTCCCAAAGTGCTGGGATTACAGGCTTGAGCCACCGCGCCCGGCCGGTCTCAAGAGTTTTAAATGGAGTTTGCCCCCCAAAAATGTCTTCAAGTAAAACTGATCCACAGAGGTGTGCTGGGTTTATTCAATAGCTTCAGGCAACGCCCACTTCCACCTTAGCACAGCCATGTAAACCTGGGGAATCTGTGGTGAGCAGCCCCTAAGATGGTTCTGTGTAACTCCATCTCCTGGTATTCATACCTTTGTGCTCATACTCACCCCTCCCCTTCAGTGTGGCCTGGATTTGGCGACTCGCTTCTAGTAAAGAGAATGAGGCAGAGGGAACAGCGTGTCACCTCCAGGATTAACTTATAAAAAGACTGTGATTTTCCTCTCAGGGACTCTCTCTTGCTCACTCACTTTGAGGGAAGACAGCTGCCATGTGAGCTGCGCTATGGAGAGTCTCATATGGCAAGAAACTGAAGTCTTCAGCCCAATAATCTGTGGGAAATCCTGCCAACCATCATGTGATGAGTTTGGTAGCAAGTAGATCTCCCCCGGAGTTCAGCCTTCCGGTGAGACTGCAAGTCCAGCAACACCTGGAATGCAATGTGGTGACAGATCTTGTGGCACCCATCCAAGCTGCTCCCAAATTTCAGAAATTGTGAGATAATATTAATCAATGCTTTTTTTCTTTTTTTTGAGACAGAGTTTTGCTGTTGTTGCCCAGGCTGAAGTGCGATGGTGCGATCTCGGCTCACTGCGACTTCCGCTTCCTGGGTTCAAGCAATTCTCCTGCCTCAGCCTCCCAAGTAGCTGAGATTAGAGGCATGCGCCACCATGTCCAGCTAATTTTATATTTTTAGTAGAGATGAGGCTTCTCCGTGATGGTCAGGCTGGTCTCTAACTCCTGACCTCAGGTGATCTGCCCGCCTCAGCCTCCCAAAGTGCTGGGATTATAGGCATGAGCCACTACACCTGGCCTATTTTTTTTTTTTTCTCCCAACCCTTCATCCATGCCCCATGAGATCTGAGACTATAATTTACTTCAATTTCCCAAGCACTTAGCAAAAGGCCTGAAATATATCTGGTGATTAATAAAGGTGTATCATAAAGAAAGAAATATTTCTTGTAATCCCAGCACTTTGGGAGGTCAAGGCGAATGGATCATGAGATCAGGAGATCAAGACCATCCTGGTCAATATGGTGAAACCCTGCCTCTACTAAAAATACAAAAATTAGCTGGGTGTGGTGGCATACACCTGTAGTCCCAGCTCCTTGGGAAGTTGAGGCAGGAGAATCACTTGAATCCGGGAGGCGGAGGTTGCAGTGAGCTGAGATTGCACTACTGCACTCCAGTCTGGCAACAGAACAAGACTCCGTCTCAGAAAAAAAAAAAAAAAAAGAGTATGTTTCTAATGTGTATTTCTCTTTTATATGTTTGTGTTTTCCCCTAACTATAAGTTTCTCAAGGTCAGAAACTAAACCTAATTCACATAGTTTCCTAAAGATCATGTGGTTCACTAACATCCAGACCACCACTGAGATCAGGGCAGCAAACACATACTCTATGAACCAGGGGTAAATATTTGGCCACAATCTACAAAGAGCTCTCTATCCATTCACACTTCAGATGCTGTCTACCACACAGCAACCCATTGAGGAAGACCTGAGAATTTGGATCCCCTAAGGCCATGCCTAATGTAGAGTAGAGGTATCTCCATTGTGCCAGAAGCCAAGAAATAGAAGAATGTGGAATTAGGAGGAAGGAAGCAAAAGAGAGAAAGAGATATCACTACTTTTTACTTTCATGGACAGCAAACATACCTCCTACAAGACATCCCTGGGTTACATGAAGAACCATAGAGTTTCAGGGGACTGGATAGGTCACCGCTCAGACCCAGCAAATCCTCTTGTAATTTTTGAAGCAAATAACATAAAAGCAATAAAAGCTGGCTGAGCAAATGCTCACACATGCCCAGAAAGCACCTGACTGAGTAATTATAGACATCCAAGACATTCGCCTCTGACGGAAGTGACCAATGCTTTGCTTCCGGCAGAGACTAATACCTGATACTTCTGAGGACCAAAGAGGAAATATTAAAACTGAAAGCCCTTGGCGACAGTCGGCAATTGTAAACTGGTATCAACAGAGGGAAATAATTTCCTTCCTGACTCCCACTGGGCTAGTCATGCCTGGAGCAGCAGGTGTGATTATCTAATCTAACAAAGTAAGAAGCCAAATGGGCTAGACTATAGCTTCTATGGGGTCTCTCAAGCACTGAGCTTCCCGCGTTTCTGAATTTACCACCCTCCACCTCCTGTCTCAGGCAAAAATGAATGTGAAAAATAATAATACATAATTCTATTTCAATTCTAACCCGCACCATTAAGCAAAGTTGCAGATTGAGCTGCAGGACTGAGGACAAGTTAGTGCCTATCCAACTCGGAGGAGGAAGAGGTGCAAGGTTGGCAGGAAGGTCATACCCTGAGCATGTCTAATGTTCCCGATGCTGTGCTGGGCACTGAACTTACGTTGTCTTTTTCTTTATATTCAAGATGAGTCTTTAAGGAAGAAGACAACTATAATAACCTATCATATAGGAACCACACTTTATAGTTTACAAAACAAGTCAACATTTAACAACGCACTTGCTCTAAGCAAACATGAGGGGTAGGCAGGGTAATGATTATTGTTCCTAATTCTCAGATCAAAAAGATAAGGGTGAAGGGATGTTGTTTTTCTAGGGTTGCACATCTCATACTTGTCAGGACTTCTGTTACGCCATCCCACCATACTCACTGCCTTTTTATGCCCTCACAAACTTCTTAAGTCAAAAGTCTCTTTCTGTCCAGTTATTTGGGTTTTTTGTTTGTTTAGTTGTAGAGATAGGATCTTGCCACATTGCCCAGGTTGGTCTCAAAATCCTGGCCTCAATTGATCTTCTTGCCATGGCCTCCCAAAGCACTGGGATTACAGATGTGAGGCACCATGCCCAGCCTGTCCAGTCATTTGTTTCATTCTCATCAAACTATGTAGTCTGACCTCATCTGGGCGACAATTCCTATAACTCCCCAACAGAGAGTCAGCCAATGCCCGATAGAACACCCTCTGGGAAAGGGATCCTTACTACCTTCAGATTTATTCTATCCATGAAAATGCACACAGCACCTATCCCATGCCAGAGACCCCAGCAGACTCTGGAGACACACACATGAACAAGCAATGCTATCCCTCTCCTGTCCAGGTTCTATGTTCTTGATGGTCATGAGCACATGTGTCCCAGAATCTTGTGGCAGAATCCATGGTCTCATTCCTGAAACAATTCTTGGTTGGCCTTCATTCCTGGTCCTCTCAGCATCCTCGTGTAGAGTCCAGCTGGCTCATGCCTTTTCAGAAGGTGAGGCAGGAACTAAAGCCTGGCTCTCTAGAGGGTCTCTGACAGGGGGCTAAAGAGGTTTACAGAAAGCCTGTGGTTGCCCATGGAGCTTCCAGTCCTCTCTCCCTCTCCTAACAGCACCCAGATATTCCTTTGAGGGGCCACCTCTTCTCCACTGTGTAAGTACCATGAGGTTTGGATGAGACTATGTCCAAACTTAGTTGCACGAGAATCTTGGTTCAGATTAACATAATCCCATTATCTTGGCTTCAATGACTGGTTCAGAAATATACAGTCGGCCGAGGCTATGAGAATACAGCAAACCAGGCTCTTTCCCCAAAATGGGAAGAGGGATGTCTATAGTTTGGGTTTCATCAGACAGCAATCTCATGACTCATGAGGTAAAACATTCCAAAGATGAAGCCTAGGCACAAAAAAGGGCAGAGCAAGAAGTGCTGCAGAAAAACAAAGCTAGAGTCCTGTTCAAACTGTGCCTGAGGCTCACATGACCTCTGGACTTGCCAGTTTCCAGGTGTTCTAGGTTTGCAAAATCACCCACCCACTTCATTCTAGATGCCATACTCTATGAAATGCAGGCTAAGACTGCATCAGCATTTCGGAAGCCACTCCCAACAAAAGCCACTGTTGACTCATATTTAGCTTAAGAATAACAAAAACTTCTAAGTGTCTTCCAGGTTGCTCCTGTTAAGGAAATCTCTCCCATTCTATCATTACATAGTTGATTTTTTTTAAGCCCAAGTGCAAAGCTTCATACTTATCACAGTTTAATTATAAACACTGAAAAAACTCAAGACATAGAGGAGGTGACAAAGATATTTCATTTGATACTTAAACGTTTGCTAGGGGGAATATATTCCAGATCATGTTTGAAATTTTAACAGACACTAAGATTTAAGCATCAAACCTGTGGTTTCCAGCCTTTTATGTGATATAGATCAATAGGCACATAGTCAGTTGTACTTTTAAGATACACTGATTAAGAAAAGACAGAGAGACAAAACACAACTATAAACTCAGTCACACTTTTAAGTGAAGTTAAGTTTTTTTCAATCACAACGGCATCGTCTCTGTTTTGGAAAACTACACCACAAATATGTCAAGGTGTATTATTTACTCAGTACAAAGCCAGCGCTGGGGGCATATACAAATTGGCCTCAGCCAATGGGGACCATCGAATCAGGATCCTAAGTGGAAGTCACAGGCAGAATTCCCTTGCTAATTTCCTCAGCTCTCCTTCTAGCCCATGGTATTCCACACTGTTGATTCTTTTTACCACCCAGATCTTTTAGAATATAATGTTCTACTCTACCCATTAAGTACAGAGGTACTCCAAAACACAAAGGAAAGTTTACCTTACCTGGTCACGGTTCTCCTTTCTGAGCACACAACAGGATCTGCACTCACGTCCTGGTGGAGCTCTAGCAGGCCCTTTAAAACAAAGGCTCACACCCTTTGCCTAAGAAAATTTAGCCTGCCCTGCCCCAAAGGGTTGTTATAAAAATAAAATGAGGCCAGGCGCGGTGGCTCGCGCCTGTAATTCCAGCAATTTGGGAGGCTGAGGCGGGTGGATTACCTGAGGTCAGGAGTTCAAGACCAGCCTGGCCAACATGGTAAAACCCCGTCTCTACTGAAAATACAAAAATTAGCCAGGCATAGTGGTGCGCGCCTGTAGTCCTAGCTGCTTGGGAGGCTGAGGTGAGAGAATCGCTTGAACCCAGGAGGTGGAGGTTGCAGTGAGTCAAGATTGCGCCACTGCACACCAGCCTGGGCAACAGAGCAAGACTCCATCTCAAAACAATAAATACATAAAATGAAATGAGATCACAAAAGAAGCAGCACTATGAACAAGGGTAAACAAGAGACACTCAATAATATTGCTTTCTTTCCTCATAAATGCCCAAACACTGTTCAATGACATTTTCATTTTGGTCTTTCCATTTCATGAACACTGTCTTCCATGCCAAATGAGAAAGAAGGAGGCAATACAATTGCTGGCAAGCTGAAATCATTGTTACTTCAAATTTTCCTCCAGTTTCAATGCTTGCCACCTTCCAAGAGCTGAGCTCTGCCTTTGCTTTGCCACATATTTTATTAGCATGATTATATATTGTCTATTGCCATAAAAGCAACTCAAGAAAGAAGGAAGGGCATTTCAGTTCTTCTCTTATTCTTAATGCATCCTAGTTGCCGATGCTCATACTTAAAGTGGAAAACACTGATGTTTAAAACTCATTAAAACATATACATTGATTTTAAAAGGCAAATGTATTCCTTTTGTGTGTGGGACTCACCAACTGAGGAGAAAGGTCTTCCCTCTGATGAGCGTCTAGTGGAACGATGAAAAAAGCAGAACACAGGGAATCAGATGACCAGGTTCTGTCTTCTGCTCTGTCTCTGAGCCTTACAGTTCCCACCTATGAAAAACAGAAGGGTGTTGCTTATGTATTTCTAGGGTCTCAACCAGCTTCAGAAAATCTCAGGTTTATAAAGTCTCTGACTGGGCTGTGGCTTACTTCTATATCTCCTAAACTCCTAGTCAGATCCTGGCACTCTGATTTCACTAATTTGACTCAGAATGATGGGGAAAGAGAATGCTGATGCCTCAGTGTTCATATCTCATCTCTCCTAGTTCTCCTGGGAAGACAGCTTCATCTTAATAACAGAGGTCAAAGAGATAAGTCAGTCAGATACTCACATTGTAAGGAGGAAAAAAAATTAACAGATAAACCTGAACTATACCAAATAAAAAAAGAAAAGGAATATGAGTTTGGAGATAAATTTCTAACTATAGGTCCTAGTGTCCTTTGAACTTTAGTTTCCTTGCCTGAAAAGTGACCATCAGTGAGCAGCAGAGGGATAAGCAATCTTGACATTTCCCAGTAAGCCATCCTTGATATCGTTTGGATATGTGCCCTCTCTAAATTTCACGTTGAGTTGTAATACCTGCTGTTGGAGGTGGGGCCTATGGAGGTGACTGGATCATGGGGGTAGATTTCTCATGAATGGCTTAGCAGCATCCCCCTGGTGCTGTCCTCATAATCATGAGTGCGTTCTCATGATATATGATCATTTAAAAGTGTGTGGCAACTCCTCTGCCTACTGCCTCTCTTGCTCCCGCTTTTGCCATGTGAGATGCCTGCTCCTCCTTTGCCTTCGACCATGAGTAAAAGCTCCCTGAGATCTCCCCAGAAGCCAAGCAGACGCCAGTGCCATGCTTATACAGCCTGCAGAACCATGACCCAATTAGAACTTCTTTCTTATAGATTACCAAGCCTCAGATATTTATTTATAGCAATGCTAGCATAGCCTAATACAGTCCTTATTACAGGTTTGATTTCATTAGAAACTATTCCTGTTTTGCTAATGATTATACAGTATGTATTCCAACACACAAGTATCCCAAGGCAAGGGCTGTTATAAAACTTGTCTTTCATGTATGCAGGAGAAATCCACATACCAGAAAAACTACCATGCCCATTTCTTTGTTGTCACTGTAAACATTACCTAACCAATCATACAATTGTTTTGTGTACAAAACAATTCAAAGTTCAAAGTTGGGAGGGATTTTTTAAATGACCCACCTCAACTTTTCCAACTGACAAGAGAACCCAGTGACCTGGGTAAGGAGGTGACCGCTTCAGGAGCCACTTGATCCACTGGATCAAGTGACTGCTTGCTTTGACAAAGGACACCAAAACGCACTGGGCAGAGGGACTTGTGCTTGATCACATGAGTCACACCTAGAGCCAAACCAGGACTCACAAATCCAGGCCTCGAACACTTGTTTCAACGCTCTCCCAGTAATCTCAACAGCAGAAAGAAATTAAGTAGGCAAAATGGAGTATAATCAAGATCAGCCCAGAAAAGCAAGGAGTTTCCTGAGACCTAGTGGTCTTCAAGGACATTGGAATTCTGAAAGCCATTTCCACTGAAAGGAGAGAGTCATCATTTCAAACTTACTGAGAAATGGGTTGTTAGGAAGCCAACATTAAACCTGTGAGCAATGCAATTTCATAAAACAAACCAAACAAGTTGCCCCTACCCTCACCCGCAAGCTGCATAACACCAAAGCTTCTCCCTGCAGAGAGAGATATAAATCACAGCAGTTTCTACAACAGCTGCCAAGGGCATCTGACTTCCCAGATTTTTAAACTTCACTGAAAGGAAGAGCTCTCCACCCTGGGCCCTGAGGGAGTCTCACTCACACTCTCCAGCTTCTCTCCAGGTACAAATGAAAGTGGTCTCCCTTTTCCATAGTCAACTTCTCTTTTAATAATGTTTTCTTCTTTTCCATAAAGAGAACAAGCAGCTTTGCTAAAGAACCGCTGTGAAATGATTGAAGTTCCCATGCAAACAAACCATTAGCAGAGTTCAAATGCAATTTAAATTACCAGTTGTTAAAGTACTTCTCAATTTTGTGGTAAGCTTCCAAGGAGAATTACATGCTATATACTATTTAATTGGTTGTTTTCTATTTTTTAACATCCATTTATCCCCCCCACCCCGTTATATTTCAGAAGTGTCTATAAAAGCTTCCCTTTAAAAAAGTATACATTGTTGAATAGATTAAATCTAAAGATTGAAAACTATCAGAGAAACAGCTGCAGGATCACACAGCTCAGCAGAAATGGATGGTTTTGACACCACAAAACATGCAGAATTTTAAAATCTTAGGAATCACCTAGTACTGCCCTCACTCTTTACAGCTGAAGACACTGAATTCCCAAAAGGGAATGATGGAGTTGGCACGAAGTATTTTCCCTGGTCAGCGACAAATTCAAGATGAGAAGCATTGCTCCAAACGCCCAGCCCCGTGCCACCTCTTCCACATGATTGCCCATAAATGGCAGAAGAAGATGGTATGAAATAGCCAATAAACTTGATTTTCCACCGGTATTTTTTTTAAGAAAATATAAAGCCCTCTTCAGATATACTCCTGACCTCAAACATTATGGGCAATGGCAAGCATCTCTCCCAAAGAGAAGAAAATAAGTAAAGGCTGATGAATGAATACAGTCAAAGGAGCTCAAAACAAGACACTTTATGAGCAGATTCTTGGCAGGAAAAGTCAAGACACTAATCTAGATTCATCAGACAAGTTATGTGACATCAAGACTGCAGATTTTCACAGGTCTATCTGGCCCTGCATTAGTTCTGCCCCCAGAGACAGAGAAAGAGAGGATAAAAAAATCAACAATGTAAAAGCAAGTCTTGTCATATCTGTAAACGGAAAGGATTTCTAGAAGCCATCAGGAGTGTAGTTTGAAGTTCCAGGCTTTGATATCAGACTTGTGTAAAGGATTTTCTCAAAGCTCAGCCTTCTCTGTCTGCAAAACAGGGTTAATATCATCTACCCATCAAGGTGTACGTAACCATTTCCTGGGATTCCATATCTAGCATGTATGGCACAAAGCCTGCATACAATATGCACTAATTCACGTTCACCCCTTCCAAGGCTTTTATAATTTCTCAAAGCCTATGGTTCTGTGATTCTAATTTATGTGGACTAAAACCACGTCTTGTAAGCCAAGCATATTCCCTAAGTCTGTTAGATACTGTATGTCTCCTGACTGTAAACTCATTTATTTTATCATTTGAAAAAAATTTCACAAAAATTTACATATCTAAGTATTTTGCTTTAAAAGCAAATTTTTTGGAAATTCTATTTTTAAATGGCCTCCAAATCCATATTTTGAAACACACACACTAATAAAATCTCAATTTCATGTCCAAGACCTTATTTAAATTTTCCATCAGCCTGTAAGAAAAATTTCCCAATTGAACGCTGAAGAAACTGAGGAACGAGGAAGTTAGCCACTCCCCCAGTATCTCTAGGCTAGTAAGTGGTAAAGCCAGGATTTGAACACAGGTGTTCAAAATCAAATTTCAAGACACAGGCTTTATCAATTTATAATTACAACTATAATATGGATAGTTCTTCTGCTAGAGGTGGAAATACACCTTTAAAACTCCTGCTATTTTCACATTTCAGGGAGCTGTACGATAAAAACAAGGCCTACATTTCGAACTCTTTTTTTAAAAGTTCATGTTAATAGCAGGTAAATCTTTCCTGAATTCTACCTCACCGTTATGTTCTTAAGTGCAATAAAAAGCTCAGAGCCCTGGCACTAAGCAGACATCTCCTGGTATGTAGGAAACAGACCTGAGAAAGGTTAACAATTAGCTGATATCAGACCAATTCATAAAACAATTCAAATGGCTGGGCTCATGATCAAACCAATCATGGGAACCCCAGTATGGGCTATGGAAGCCACTCTGGCACAAGTGTTAGTTAACAGAATGTCACATGTTCTGCATTCAGGGACGTACCAAGGAGAGGTTTGCTAACACTTGCTGTCTTTGATAAGGCAGTGTGTGGACCTAGCAGGTGTGGGTGCTGAGTTGGACATGCCTAGGGGTGTTGAAGAGCCTCAATGGGGGACATGCTGAAACACACAAGACAGAATGAAAAGCACAGAAAAGCAGGAGTACATGCAATGTCCTTTTGAGGGTCTAGAAGTTCTCTGCAAATGATGTGACTTCCAAATGAAGCCTGAACACCCAAGAGGATTTCCATGGATGAGGAGGAGGAAAATAGGCCTAGGGAACACGATGTGCAAAGGCCTTGAGGAGGATGAGTTCAGGGTGTTCTCAGAGAAAGTGACTAATATGGTGAGGCCAGTGACAGAGGATGCGGAGGAATGTGGTGGGACACAAGCCTGGAAAGGAATGTTGCAGCCAGGGCATGGAAGACCTTGTATCTCATGTTCCAAAGCACTTGGATCTGAAGCCACAGGTGTTGTGTTTCGGGAAGTCGCACAACAGAAAGTTAAATCGTAGCCCTATCCCTTTAAGAAAGGAATCCCCTTCCGTGGTCAGTCTCCAAGCAAAGCAAGGGTAGAGGAGCTACCTATGAAGGGATCTTCTCCCTGTGGCCCCACTCACAGAGAAGTCAGGGGACAGGTGGCTTTCAGAGTTGCTCTTAACCCATACCTTCAGTGACCCTTTCCTCTAGGTCTGAAACTCCCACCAACAGAACAGACCCACTGGAAGGCCCAGGAAAGAAGCAAAGTCTCATGTTCCAAGTAGGACTAACCCTCTGCCTTCAGGGAACTGCCAGCCCCACCCAACTCCTTGAATCAGAAGAAGCTGGGCTGGAGACAGGCTCCATCCAGCCTTTCTCCTGTCTCTCAAGCAGGAGCCAGAGGCCTATCCAGCTTGTGTTCTATGTGCCTAAAGCTCCACATCACAGAGCTCAGAGTTCTCTGCCAGGCCTGAAACCTCGTGACTGGGGCATGGGATTAGTAATGAGCCTGTGCTGGTGTCACCACTTAGGTTGTATGGAATCCTCCTTTCCCTTACAGGAACCTTTGTAGCAGTACCCATATGTCAAGGCCTTCAAAGATGCAATGCCCTCCCTGCCCTTGAAGAACTCCCAGTCTAGAAGGAGAGATAAGACATCAAGTAAGAGAGGACAAGTACCAGAGAAGCAGCACAGGTAACAATGCAAATTTTCATACCACACGGTGACATGAGGTGATATCATAAAAAAATGTAATGACAACAAGGGGAAGGAAAATTGTTGACAATTCCAGATTTACGCGACTTCACCAGGAGAATCAGACCATTTTTATACTACTCCTGTTAACATCGTGGCTTTCAGGGGGAGCACCTATTCTATCACACCCATTTGGCAGATGAGAAAACTCAGGCTCAAGCAAGTTAACTGACAGTGAGGAAGTATCACAGCCGGGATTCAAATCCAGATCCCATGCTCATAAGCAGCATACATTTGTACTCTATTGCCTCACAGCTAACTGTGGTTGAGTTAGCAGAACAGAGAACACAGATCACTTCTAATGGATGGGAGAGCAGGTGGTGATCAAGGATTATTCCCTTCCCAAGATGGCGTCTGTGCAGAAGTTTACAGGAGGATTGGGAGTTCTATGAATGAAGATCGGAGAGGTTATCTCAGGCTAAAGGAAAGGCATGTGCTAAGGCATGAAGGTGAGAAAGTGCAGGGTATATCTGGGGGTTGGCAGGAAATGTGTTTGATTTATAGATACATAAGCAGGAGCACCAAGGAAGTCCACAGTGGACCCACGTTGGTGTCCATTTATGACAGGTCCTGGATACCAGGGGCTGGAGTTTTTACTTAATACAGTTAAGTACTAGAAAAGTAATAAATGTTTCACAGCAGAACTGTGGCATGGTTTCAGCTTTACTTGGGATTCTGTGCTCTAATGGTAGGGCTATGCAAATAGCCTTTCAGCACCTGAGCCAGGGGCAGGAATACCAGGGTCAGGAATAATGGGCCCTTGGATCCTTTCAGGTCAACATACAGAAGGACATTGTTCCCTGGCTATGACTTCGGGAGGTAAGAAAATCTACACCTATTTCATAGAGGCTGACTGTCCTCTTAAGAGTCTCTGTGACTCATTAAACAAATTCCGGGCCCCGGCTAGAGCACAGGTACCCTCAATAGGTAAACACAACATGGAAAACAGGATAGAGTCAAAGAATAAAAGGAACTGTGCTTGGCTCTTGCATTCCACACTTATTAACTATGGACTTTTGAGCAACTTACTTCCTTTTATCAAGGGTGCAGTTTCTTCATTTGTAAAATGGAAACGATAATACATATACAGCTAGGTTCTTGTGAGAACAATCAAGTTGTGAGATTAGGTATGAGGACGTGTGATTCCTACACGCAGGCTAACATGTTTAGAATAAATCTCCCCCATCCCCAAAAGCCACCATGTTGAAAGTTGAAAAACTGCCCGATCTTCCTGGTAAAGTGATCTAAATCTGGATTTGTCAACAATTTTTTCTTCCTCTGTTGAAAATTGAGCTGTATTCCCCAGGCAAGTCATTACATCTTTTTGTGCCAAATTGTTTTCATCTTTTAAATGACCCAGTAATCCCACTTTGGGCAATATACATAAGGGAATAATCCAAAAGGAAAAAAGAAGGCAATTTGTTCAAAGATGTTATTCATAGTGCTATTTCTGGCTCTTTCTATATCCCCCTATTATAGCACTTATCTCACTGTGCTGTAATTATCCACTCCCCTTCCATACGCCTCCAAATTATCTTTGAATCAATCCCCAGCACCTAGCACAATGCCTGGCATACAGTAAGAAATAAATGTTTGTCGACTCAATGAATAGGTAATATAAAAGAAATTTTAGAAGAAACTTGAATAAGCAATAACAAAACTCTGTTTTTAAGAGATTATGCTAATTTTTTGAAAACCTGGTAACTACAGACTGCAGGAGGGGTGCATGAAGAAGCCTAAGACATGAGTTTTAGATGACTTAGTTTATGATCTCTGAGCATCTCTGGGCTTAGGCTGATTATCGTATAAGATTGCCACAGGATACCCAGGAGGATGAGGTCACAAGCTAAATTGCTTTGGCCTGGTGGCTAGAGGACGGGGCTTGGTCAGGAATTTTGGATTCTCTACCTGATTCAGCCACTACCTAACTTCTCCAAGACCTGAAAAATGAAGTAAGTATCTGCAGGGAAGCCCAGTCTGTTAAAAGGAATTACAGGGAACTGCCAAAGGCCAACAACTATGAATTCAAATGTAAATGAAAAAAGAGGACTGGTAGGTGCCCTTGGACCGCAGTCCAGTCCTCAAGACAAGGAGAGGCTTTCAAACCCCAGCTCTTCGGGGCTCCCACTGAGCCTTCCAGACCCATCTCACATGGAGATTGAAGATTCCTTACCAGGGAGTTTACAGAATACAGAAATCTCTGCATGAACAGACAACACGTCATGAAAAAACAGCATGTTAAATACAGCCCATAAAGTCAGCATCACTCTGAACGTTCTTCATTCTTGGTGGGAAAGAATGTTTTACAAAAATACCCAGGGAGAGCAAAGGAAGCTGCACATTCTGCAGGGCTTATTTTGGGGCGTTCCAACAGCTCTCAGCTGGGAAGCCAAAGGCAGAAAGCCACCGTCCTCTGTGCATTGGCCCAAAGCTCAGGGTTAGAAACTAAATGGGATGGGAGTGAGAAACAGATACTCTTTGGTTTTGGAATGCCAGCTGCTTATCTGGGTAACCCCCGCCCAGGGTGCCTATTTTCATTTCCCTCTGAGTCTCCCAGATTCCTGCCCATTTAGCTTGACATTTCCCTGAAGGAAATTACACTAGAGAGCCTATAGACAACCACTCCCAAACATGCCCCGAACTTACTTCTCCTGCCCAACTTCTATGCCCTAGTCAAAGTTACCACCACATCTCACCTGAATTATGGTACAAGTTTGTGCCTAACCTTCTTGCTTCTACACTTGCCTCCCTTTTACTATCGGGTTCCCTCCACAGCAGCTGGAAAGATGCCTGTAACACATAACTCAGGTGGTTCCCATCACATCTGGACTCAGGTCTAAGAAGCTCAGGTCTCTCACTTACCATCACCTGCTAGTCCCTGCTCTTCTCTCCTGCTTCTTCCCCTGCAGCCCACATGCTGCCAGCACATCAGGCTCCTTCGGTTCCTCAAACACAAACTCCTTCCCACTTCATGGTCCTGACCTTTGCATTGACCGTCTCCACTGCCTGCAGTGCTCTTCCCCCGACTTCTACAAGGCAGCCTCCTTGTCACTCAGATCTCAGCTTAAACATAACCTCCCAGAGTCCTTCCCCACTCACTCCGAGTCAGAATGCCCTTTGTGACTCCTCCCTTGGGTTACTTATCATTCCCTCTTATTTCAGTGTTCCTTTATCTGCCTCCTCCACACACCTGCACCAGCAATGTAAGCGCCAAGGGATGGTTGTTGTGTGTGTCTCTTTCTTTGCTCTAAATCGAGTACTGGGATAATGCCCAGAAGAGTGCAAGGCACCTAAGTGGAAATTCAATAAAGATTTAATAAAACTAGATGAATACATGCCACGGATGGAAGAAGCCTGACAGACTGCATAAAAGGATAGTAGCCCAGCACTGTGGCTAACATCCTGGGCTTTGGAATCAAATGCACATTGGTCACTAATGCCTTTACCCAAGAGTTACAGGGGTTTAGGCAAGCGTTCTCACTTCTTTAGGCCTTAATTTTCTCAAAAGTAAAATGGGGATAATAGCATCTGCCTTGTGGGAGTGTTGGGAGAGTTAGAGATAGGATGTTTAGTGTAAAACTCAGCACGGCCCAAATGTTCAGTTATCAACAGCAACTTCCTCTTTCAGGCGAGAAAAGTGAGACTCAGAAAGGAGCAGGGCATTGCCCAGGTGAAACACTGCATTAAGAGCAGAGTCAGGCCGGGCATGGTGGCTCACACCTGTAATCCCAACACTTCGGGAGGCCAAGGTAGGCAGATCACCTGAGGTCAGGAGTTCAAGACCAGCCTGGTCAAAATGGTGAAACCCCCATCTCAACCAAAAATACAAAAATCAGTGGGATGTAGTGGCGAATGCCTGTAATCCCAGCTACTCGGGAAGCTGAGGCAGGAGAATTGCTTGAACCCAGGAGGCAGAGGTTGCAGTGAGCCAAGATCACACGCTGCACTCCAGCCTAGGCAAGAGAGTGAGACTCCGTCAAAAAAAAAAAAAAAAAAAAGAAGAAGAAGAAGAAGAAGAAGAAAAAGAAGATGATGAGCAGAGTCAAGTCAGAAAAATCATGGCCAGTTTTGACCCACTATTCCACAGACCTAATAATTACTAAAATATTAGATATCATGACACGCATCTGTATATTCTGCCTTGTTCCAGAAAGGATCTGAGGTACCTCACAAAAGATGCTAATAGTTGATGATTTAAGTGAGAAAATGCGTAAGGAGAGGGGAAAATAAAGCAAAGAAAGGGGAAAGGGAATACAAAAAATAAGAGCTGGATGTCTCATACCATTTGCTAGAGGTAAGCTTTAAATTTAGCTATGGACTTCCTAGAGCCCAGTACAAAAGAAAGGAAGCATAGCTGTGTACAGCCCTTTGGAACACTTGCTTTATTGAAATGCCACAGCAACGTGTAAGGAGGCATCACCATCCAGTTGAGAATCACCCTGATTTGTCACACTCTTGCCAATTAGAATCCAATATCTATCTGCTTACTCCTGATCACATGCCATTCTTACATAAAATTAGTCTCCACTACTGGCTATATGACTTTGGGCCACTTACTTAATTAACCCTTTGAAGTCTCTGGTTGCTGTTCTTCTTTAACATGGAGGTTAAAAAATAGTACTTAAATGGATAGACAAAATGTGGCATATTCATTACCACAGAATATTATTCAGCCTTAAAAAGGAGAAATTCTGACCCATGGATGAACTTGAGGATATTATGCTCAGTGAAATAAGCCAGTCACAAAAAGACAAATATGGTATGATTCCACTTAGATACAGAACCTAGTGTTGTCATATTCATAGAGAATGAAAGTAGAATGGAGAATGCCAGGGGCTGGAGGAGAGGAGAATGGGTAGTTGTTGGTTAAAGGTACAAAGTTTCAGATTGTGAGATGAAAGAGGCCTGGAGACTGATTACACAGCAATATGAATGTATTTAACTAAAAATACAACAATTATCCGGGCCTGGTGGTGCATGCCTGTAATCTCAGTTACTCGGGAGGCTGAGGCAGGAGAATCACTTGAACCCAGGAGACGGAGGTTGCAGTGAGCCAAGATCAAGCCATTGCACTCCAGTCAGCCTGGGCGACAGAGCAAGACTCTGTCTAAAAAAGAAAGAAAGAAAGAAAAAAGTTGATCCGAAACTGAGCTGACTACAAAGAGTTACTCCTGATGGCTGTGAAACATCTGAGGTGACGTAATAGGTTGGTGTCTTCTGGGTCTCTGTCCTGCTTTGGTAGGCTTAAAAAGTGTGTGTGTGTGTGTGTGTGTGTGTGTGTGTGTGTGTGTTTAAAATCTAATCCGAATCAGGACTCACCTTTGAATGGGCATAATATTCCAGAATTCTTACAGCTTCAAGAATAGTGGTAGAGGCTCAGATGGGAAGCCTTGCTGAATTTCTCTCAGGGAAAATTGCATAATTTTCACTTCCACAGATGGAAATAAAGTTCTATACTATTCATTCTGCCTTTTGGACAAGTGACATTCCCTTTCATGAAAGAGAAAGATATAGGGAGCAAAGGAGAGCAGATTGCATTCATACAACATTCACATGACCAAAAGAAGGGAAAGGTAAGTAAAAATCAAAGAACAAAAAAGAAAAGAAAAGAAAAGAGCCTCATACAAAAACAACGAATTCAGGCATCTGAGCCCATATATCCTAAAGGAAAGAGGTCTGAACTGGGAGAAGCAGGTTCTAGTCCTCATTTTCCTACCAACTAGATTAGTAAGTGTGAACAATTCTAACATTTCCCAATTTTGTCATCTTGCAGTAGAGGGGGCAGCTTAAGTCTAGAGGAATGAGAATGAACTGAGAGAGAAGATCTGGGTTCTAATCCCACATAATGAGCCATCTGTCTTCAGGGCCTGGGTCTCTGCTGCCCATTATCTCACACTGTGAAATTAGATAGATGTGCTGAAAACACTGCAGGACTCTTCCAACTCTGACAATTCATCAGATCTACACAGCGTCCTGCACGCAGGGTATTCCAGACGGTGGATGCTGTGCAAATGCTACACATCAACATTTTGCATACTCCTAAGTCCCACCATAACTGTTTTCAAGCTAAAACTACCCCTCCCTACATGTCCACAGACATCCCTTCCAGCTTGTTGCTTTAGCCTTAGTAATCAGACAACAGCACTCCCAAATTGTCTTTCTACCCAACTCAAATTAGGCCTCAGATCAGAGGAAATACCTACTTTTTTTTAAATATACGAATATAATTTTTCCTCAGGCCGATCTTGTCTTGAAATCCCACTGTAAGAAGTACTCCCCTGGGAAAGCAGCTGTCCACACCCCCAAATTAAAGTGACCAGCACTCCCAGCAACGTGTCCCATCACCATGCAAGTGAGCCAGCCCACAGGCTGTACGCCCCAGGTCTGTGAGCAGAAATGCCACTCATCCGGCAGTAATGATGTACTCACGCGATGTCTGGCCCCCACAGGCAGCTGGCCCTCCACTAGCCCTCACTCCCTCTTGCAGGCCCTCAGTCCACTACGGGACACAGCAAGGTGGTGGTCTCGAAGCCTGAAGGGAACAGAACTGAGACATTCTCGCCTCAGCTTCCAGAACAAGGGGCAGAGGAATGAAGGGGGAAGGGTGGGGGCGGGGTGGGGGGACGACTTTGTTTCTGGAAACAAGAATTCAAATCCTGCTCCTCCTAAACCCTGAGTCACCTCCCTCTCTTCCAATAGATCAGTCGGGTGGGTAAACATTTCCAAATATGGAGAAGCAGGCTGGAGGATGTCAGAAAAATCACCCTTCTCTCTTCTCTGGCACTTGAAGAACATGCCCCACTTTAAGACAGAATTCCTTACTCAGAGTAAATTATTAACCGCTAAAGAAGTGGATTCTCAACCCTTCCATACACTGTCCAATTCCAGGAAAAAACCTCCTCCAACCCAAACAAGGAAGGGACTGGTTTGAAAGGCTTTAAGCTCATCTTAAGAATGAGACCATCCAGAATGCAATGAAATTTATGAAATAAATCATTAATTCGGTGGGGGGGAGATATTTTGGGAGATGCACCTGAAAGGGTTGCGAGAATTTAGTCTAAGGTTCCTATGATGGAAGGTGAGTCTTAAAACAACTCCTCCCGGCCGGGCACAGTGGCTCACACCTGTAATCCCAGCACTTTGGGAGACCAAAGAGGGAGGATCACCTGAGGTCAGGAGTTCGAGACTACCCCGGCCAACATGGTGAAACTCGGTCTCTACTAAAAATACAAAAATTAGCTGGGCGTGGTGGTGTGCACCTTAGTCCCAGCTACTTGGGAGGCTGAGGCAGGAGTATCGCTTGAACCCGGGAGGTGGAGGTTGCAGTGAGCCATGACCATGCCATTGTACTCCAGCCTGGGCAACAGGAGTGAAACTCCTTTAAAAGAAAAAAAAACCCAAGTCTCTTGCCCCCAAGCCCAGAGTCTCTTGGTATGGGAGTCCTCCTGAGAATGTAGTTTGGCATGAGTCCTTCATGGGCACAGACACCGGGCTGGAAGACTCAGAATAAAACCAGACTCTCAGGAGAACACTGTTGTCGGGAAAAGTGGGGGTGAATTGCTCAGTTTAACTTGTAACATGGATTCCAACCCTAAGGTTCTGTGATGACTAAGTTGGAGCAGTGAAGCCAATCAGGAATGAATCTAATCTAAAATGACTCCAGACTGAATTCAAGGAGGAGAAAGAGAGATCAGACGCTAGGGAAAATGGAGATGTGGGGGTATAGGAGGTGCTCCGAGATGGGAATCCAAGTACCACATCTTGGCTTCCCAGTGGTTCTGTTTCTTAGTGATCTCGTCCTACTGTTGGTTGTAAAGGCTTTCTGGAGGTCAGATGAGTCCTTTTTCAAAATCATCACCTATTTCCTGGCATTGGACTGCACCAAGAGGTTGCTTGTTCTCACCCCCAGGAAGTCTTCAAGCTACAAACAGCACTGATCAGGGCATGAAGGGACCCAAGCCCCAAACCCCAAGCCCAGATCAGTTGGTCATGAAGATTTCAGACGAGTCAGTGCTCCTTGTGTAGCTTACATATTTTTCATTTACAAATTAGGCAGATATCTAGAAATGGTCCAATCATGTGCTCTAAAAGCAGCTTCTACTTGGTCTATCCAAAGGGTCATTACACATTTATTTTGATTATTTGTTTTATACTTAACAAGCATGCCATAAGCAAACATTTATTATTTATTGCACATTTAACAAAGGAACACAAATATAAGTTACTATTAAAATAGGTAAGGAAACAGAATCAGAGAGCCTTCCACTGCATACCAGAACCAGAATTCAGGACAGAGATCTTGCCATTGCAACCCTCCTCAGCGGCTGGGCGTGGGATGTCAAAATGAGGTCTGGAGAGCAAAAAGGGGTGGTCTTCACTCTGTCAGGAGCTCAGAGTCCCTTCCTGCATCCCATAAAGGAGCATTTCGGCAAAGAAAGGAGATTATTCCATGGAAAAGAGCTTCTGGGAATGATCTTAAGCTCTAAAAACCAAAGACCAAGGGGTGAGCCACAGAGATAAATATGAAAACCAGAATGAAATACTTTAAATGTACCCCCCATCTTGCAAACATTTGGAGATCAGTTTCCACATCCACATAGAGACCCTTCAGTTCCTTCAATATATGTGTGCCTCTCGTCCTCCCAGCTCTGTGATCTCAAAATGAGAAGTGGCCATAAAGGCCATTAAGCCCAATGCCTGCCTCACTGGTATTCCTGAGGTCTCCAGTGAAGCAAAGATCATTATCTCCTGCCGCTGCAAATTCCATCTTTCCGTCAGAAAATTCTTCCTTATGCAGAACTGAAATCTGGCTCCTCCTCGGTCTTCCATCCCTTGCTCCACGTTCTGCCTCTCAGGACCATATTTCAACCTATGTCTGTCTCATTGGTTTGGAATTTTTGTAGGTGAATATGTACACTCGTTCCCTCAGTATCCTCAGTATCCAGGGGAGATTGGTTCCAGGACCCCTGAGATACTGAAATCCAGAGATGCTCAAGTCTCTTATATAAAATTATGTAATATCTCCTGTATACTTTAAATATTGTTCTAATACCTATATAATACCTAACAATGCAAATGCTATGTGAATATTGTTATACTGTATTGGTTTTTTTATTTTTTTGTCGGATTTTATTTTTTTTTTTTATATTTTTGAGCCTTGGTTGGTTGAATCCATGGATGCAGAAACCATGGATACAGAGGGCTGACTGTATATAGAAACAAAGCTACCCAAGACCTCAGCCCACAGTCACTCTGGTTGTTCTCCTGACCACATCACACTGCTGACTTCTAATGCATTTTTTGCCAACTTGAAATCCATTCTTTTTTGGATTTTTCCAGTGCCATTTAGCACATATATTGCCATTTAGCCATATATATTACTCACAAGTCATACCCTACTAAACACGCATCAGATGGACTTGTCTACTTTATTGAGAAACGACAGAAGATAAACCTGCATGTCCAGCTGTTCATCTACCTCCACCCCACAGCCCAAGCCACATTCCCACTGCTTGTGGATGAAGCCCAGGGATGCAGATCCCATTCCAAGATCCCCACTCCTGTTCTCAGATCCTGCCAGACCGAAAACTGTCTCCAGGACACAAGGCTATTCCAAGCAACATTAAGAGAGAGCTCTGTAGGAAAAGAGGATCTCGTCAACACAATTCTCAGAATAACAAAGCAGCCAGCAGGCAGGGCAGCAGGGTCAATTTGCTAATCACAGGGCTGGGAGCTTGTGATCCCTGATAACGCCATTCTAAACCTGTGTCTTTCTAAAAAGAGAGAAAAAATGTTATTTTCTTTCACAGTTCTGATGGCACTGTTTGCCTTCAAGGTTCATGTAGTAAGTACAATGATGCCTCCCATTATTAGTGTGTTTTACCTTTTATTAAATGATTTCCCAGTCTCATTGAATCCCTTCCAACAACTATCCCAGGAAGCAGTATTATACCCACATTTAGTGATAGGAAAACTGAGGTTCAGAGAGGTTAACTATATTCCCAAAGTCACACCAGCAATAAGTAGCAAAAGAAACACTGGTTTAGGAGACTCCAGTTCCAATTCTGGAGGCTCTAGTTCCAATTCTGCTACATACAAACTGTCTTAACTCTGGCTAACTTAATTCTAAACCTCAGTTTCTACACCTGAAAATTGGAGATTAAAATAGCCACTCTGCTTATATCTCAGAGCAGTTATAAGGATCATATGAGATAATGAGAGTGAAAGCCCTATGGAAAAGGGTAAGGCGTTATAAAAGTGTAAGGGATTATTGGGTGATTACGTGCAAATGACTGTGCATTCCATTACAAATACAAAAAGCAGTGAGATCATTCGCAAGACAAAGAAACATTAAGCCTCTGGGAATTAAAGGAAAATGATTTGATGTTCTACGGGGTTATGTCTATATGCTGCTCACTCTTGCAGTTCAAAGCTCAGCAGCAGCTGTCAGATTTTCAAACTCCAAGTCACATATGTCTACAGGATGGCTCAAGACAAAATCTCCCTTTTCAGCTAAAAGCAAATGCTGGGCCAAAAGGAGGTAATAGAGATGGACGTTTCAAAGACCCACTGAGATTCTCAGTTCCGGAAACGTGGCCTGCGATGTTTTCCTTGGAGAAGCTGTTAGAAACACAGGCTCCAGTCTCTCTGAAATAAGCCCGTGGGGAAATAAACATACAGTAAGGAGCTATTTTCCAGAGAGCACTGAGGATGCTCCCAAGCATGAATTAATCAAGGGCACAAGGTATTTCAAGCTGCAGATACCAAAAAGCTAGTAATCTCCAACCCACTGAACCTTCCAGCCCAGCTCACAAGCTTACCCTGGAATTCTGGCATCCCTAGCAGTGGGCAGCAGACTGAGCTAGCAGATGAGGCTCATTTACATACCAGGTCTTGCTGAAGATCACCTGGGGGCCGCAGGGGACCCAAGGAGCTCTGAGAGCAAGCTGGTCTGGCTTCCTTCGGGCCTTTCCCAACATGCTACTTGTCGGGATTCTCTTCAATTCCTGAAAAGAGCCAAGTCATCTCTGTCATTTGTAGAGGGGCCGGATCTTTGCCAGAAATCCATTCCCAAGGCTGATGAACACAGAGCCCAGTGAGGACTGTTTTCTGGTTTGCATTTTATCATTTGATTCCTGTGCTGATCATTTGAGAAAGGCACTAAAGTAATGTATGGCATAGATGTGTGAGCATCTACTCTGTGTGTGTGTGCTTGAACCCCCAGGGATGTTACAGCAGCAAGCCGTGAGATACAAACAACTTCAAGGAGCTCACAAATCCAGTTCAAGACAGAGACTGACGGCAATTGAAGGACAAGATGTTGTAAACTCTATGAGTCCTGCAGAATCCCTCCCGATGGGTGGGTCAGACTTTTGGGCTAGGAATTAAAAGAGGATGGGGCAGGGGGGCACAGATGAAGGAGCAAAGGGCATTCCAGGCAGAAGGAAATATTTAAGCCAGACACAGTGGCATATGCCTATGGTCCCAGCTACTTAGGAGGCCAAGGCAGTATTACTTAAGCCCAGGAGTTCAAGACCAGTCTGGAAGACATAGTGAGATTCTCATTTTGAAAATAAAAAAAAAAAGAAGAAGAAAAGAAAAGATTTGAACCCTAGCAATGACTGAAAATATATGACAAAACCAGCAAGTTAAAGTCAAGCTTAGAAAATGTGGGCTGGGCATGGTGGCTCACACCTGTAATCCCAGCACTTTGGGAGGCTGAGGCAGGTGGATCGCCTGAGGTCAGGAGTTCAAGATCAGCACGGCCAACATGGTAAAACCCCATCTCTACTAAAAATACAAAAACTAACCGGGGGTGGTGGTGTGTGCCTGTAATCCCAGTTACTCGGGAGGCTGAGGCAGAAGAATGGCTCGAAACCGGCAGGAGGAGGTTGCAGTCAGCTAAGATTATGCCACTGCACTCAAGCCTAGGCAACAGGGCAATACTCCGCCTCAACAAAAAGAAAAAAAAAAGAAAAAGAAAATGTGTAGGTCACTAGTGAGAGAGGTGGGCAGACAGATAGAAATAAACAGAAGTTAACTCAGAAAGATAGATTGAAGTCAGTTTGTTGTAGGCTAAGATAATTGAATTCTATTTCTAAAAGCAGAGTGAAAAACAAACAAATAAATAAATAAATAAATAATGAAAGCAGAGTGTTCCTTTATTTTGAGATGCAAAGCTCTGATTACACCATTGATGAGGTTAAGAAAATAGGCTCTTTTGACTCCTCGCTGCCATATAATAACAACAATAACTACTAAAATGTAATGAGTGTTTACTCTGTGCTAGGTATTATACTAAGCAGGTTACATACATTATCTCATTTAACCCCAGCAATGACCCTGTGAACTAGCCACTCTCACTCCCATATTACAAATGGGAAAACAAAAACTTAAAGGAAAAGTCAGATGCTCAAATCTCAGAAACAGTAAGTGCAACATGCCAAAACTAACTGCTTCACATTGCAAACTCAACCCCTGCAATTCCAGACTGTACTCCCCAGTTTTGGTCTTCTTTCTCATTGCCCAGATTCTCCCCATCTCATTTCTAAGAGATCAAATACTCTTCACATAACTAGCATGCATAACAATCCTGTATCGCAAAAATATCTGTCTCTGAAATAGTTGACAAAAGTTTATATTTGTTTCTGTCTCTCCATTAGATCCTTAGGATCAGGAAACTTGCCTTTCTTGTCAGTCACTGTACACAGTGAACACTCGATAGCTATATATTTAGTCAGACAATGTCTGTGAAGGTTGGAAGTTAACACAATACTGACTATAATTTCAGACCTTTTTAGCACAGATATTGCACCAATCTCAGCAAGGTTCCCGGAGTCCAAAGGGGAGACGCAACCAGGTTGCAAAACGCAGGTCAAAGACCTTGTGCAGGGGACATCCTGACGGTCCTGCAGCTACTCCGTGGTTGCAGGACCCTGAACCTCCAGCAGGTGTGCCAAGAACCAAGATCTTCATGGGGAGCTGGACAGATTAAACCTTTCCTTGAAAAAGTGAAAAAGCCATGTCCCACTGAAAAGGGGATTTGAATTAAAGAAGGTGTGTCTAACAAAGTGGCCCAGGGGTAAGGGAGCTCTAGGCTGAGAGGTCTTAGACCCATCACATCTTGTGACTCGTGCTAAGCCACTTTGTGTCTCCTTGTGCTGAATCACTCTGCCTCTCAGTGTTAGCAAAAGGAAGGGTAGACACAGCGGTTTTTTAACTTTTTTGTGTAGCAGCAGAACTTTTCCTTTAAATGGATGCTTTGACGATGCTTAGCTTACAAAGTAGGTAAAAGCAGAGCTGCTCAAGTTGGCTCTAGCGGTCCCCTTCCTTCCTCCACTTCTCACCACTTTTCACCTCCCTCCATGTTATAATCCCCAAGATGACTCCTGGAGTCTCTCAGGCTCAGAAGAGCACAGCTTGAAAACCACCAGCCTTCTGAGCTCTTCATAGTACCTTCCAGGTCTGATTCCAGTAAATTCCAAGGTGTGATGTATACCTCCTTAACAAGGAGCTCTGCATTTTTGCCAGTGGGACAGGCAATACATGGTGTAGATGGGGAGCAGCAAGGAAGAAAGAAGTCCCAAATTAGATAACTTAGATTATACTCTACTTACAGCCGGGTGCAGTGGCTCAGGCCTGTAATCGCAGCACTTTGGGAGGCCGAGGCGGGTGGATCACTTAAGGTCAGGAGTTCAAGACCAGCCTGGCCAATATGGTGAAACCTCGTCTCTACCAAAAACACAAAAATTAGCCAGGTGTGGTGGTGCCCGCCTGTAATCCCAGCTACTTGGGAGGCTGAAGCAGGAGAATCGCTTGAACCTGGGGGGCAGAGGTTGCAGTGAGCCAAGATTGCACCATTGTACTCCAGCCTGGGTGACAGAGCAAGACTTTGCCTCAAAAAAAAAAAAAAAAAAAAGATTATAATCTATTTAGTACCTGTGTTTTCTTAAGCAAGTTATAAGCAAGTTATTTCATCTCTCTAAACCTCAGTTTTCTCATCTGTAAAATGGAAAATAATATTGTTTACCTACTAAGGCTTTTATGAGAATTAGCTAATAAACTAGTTGACAGAATGCTACAATATTACAATCACTCCATCCGTAAATGTTTCTAAATCCTCAAATGGAAAAGCAGGCAGTCCTGAGTTCAGGGCAAAAAAAAAAGGTGCTCAATATGTAGCAGGAACTCGTTCCTTTCCTCCCTGGCACTTATCAACATGTTCAATTTGAACCAACAACATGACAGCAAGCAAGAGTTGCTGGATGAAACACATTTTATGTCCCAAATTCTCTATAGCTCATCTTTGAAAATCTTAACAGCTTATCTCTGAAATCTTTGAAACTCACAACCATCTTACACTTCCAAGAGTGACACCCAAGACAGTGGAGGATAAAGAAATGTGAGTTAGAGAAAAACACTGCTCCAGGTCATCGGCACAGGAAGAAGTGTGAAACATGGCATCCTCACTCCTGACTTCCACAGCAACCAGCCAAGTGGCCAGAGAAATCCCATATGCTCTCCGAGCCTCAATTCCCTTGTCTGTAAAACAGGAACAACAATCCTACCTTCCCCCTCACTATGATGTTGTACGAACAAAGCCAACAGGTGTAAAAATACTTCATATAGCTCTATGACTATAAAAAATATTGCCGTTTTTATTATAAGCTCAAGCAAAAAGTTGAAGCACTGCAAAAAGTTACTTAGAACATGCCCAAAATGTACGCATCACCCCTACTCCAATTGCAAGATTCCCTGTTGCCCACCTGAGTTACTGCCAAGATTCCCAGCACATCCTAAAGATGCATTTCGTTGAGATTTTCCCAGTTGACTCCTCCCCAGTTTTCTAAACAACACAAATGACAGTATCTACTCACCCTCAGGCCAGCCTCAAGACCTCCAGGATGAGCCCAATCTATGTGTTTAGCCACATCTCCCTTTATATTGCTAGAAGAACCCCTGGTCCCAGGCAAGAGCGCACACCCTCAATTCCACAGGACTCAAAACTTGGCTCATGCTTTCCCCGCCTTGTGCTGTGCCTCCAAATCTGAGTGCAGAATCTCTTGACTGTACAGTGGGGAAGTGGGCCCCTTGGGAGTGTTTTGTGATTGGGGTATGGTCAGGAATGTCTTCACTGGCCCACCGCTTCTCTAAAGATGGCCCCACCAATTCCCAGTGCATAAACATCCACATCAAGATAAAAAGGAAGATGTCTGTAGTTCTTTGTAGTCCACAAAACTTCTCACAGATCTCCTCTTTTTAAAATGCTTACTATCAGATATGTCCATGATGCCTATTTTACGAATTTTATAGTAAGTGGCTGAGCCAGTAACCATGTGCAAGCCTTTGGCACCAAAGCCTGTGCACACTGCTCTCTCTTCCCCCAAAATGGGTGTAATTTAAACCCTGCTATAAGGCCAAGCATAGTGGCTCATGCCTGTAATCCCAGCACCTTGGGAGGCCAAGGCAGAAGGACTGCTTGAGCCTAGGAGTTTGAGACCAGCCTGGGCAACATAGCGAGATCTTGTCTCTACAAGAAAGAGAAAAAATATATATACATATTTTATATGTATATGTATTTAAATATATGCATGTATTTAAATATACATATATTTAAATATATGTAAATATAAAATACATCCTTGAATATTTTTATATTTTATTATAATGAAATTATATTATAATATATACTATATTAATATAAAATAAATTGTATTGTTTAATAATTTACTATAATTATATATTATATGATATATAATTTATAAAATTATGTAAAATTTAATTATAACATAATTATATTATATATTATAATATATAATACTTTATATTTTTATTAAAAACAAATATTTTTATTATAATTTAATTATTATATAATTATAATAAATATTTGTATTATAAATAAAATATATATAAATTGTTTTTCTTTCCTTCTTTTTGCCAGCAAATATACATAAAATAAACCCTGCAATAAAAAGTATAGGAGGGCTGGCTCCACAGCCAACTCACCACATGACACTGGACAAATCACTTTCCCTCTGTGAATCACAGTTTCTTCATCCATAAAACGAGGGTTCTAGAGTCACCTCATACATCTACACACCCTTTTCCCTCCCAAGGAAAGGCTTCAGAAATGAAACCTTCATGAGGAGCGAACAAGGTAACATCTCACATATGTTTAGTCAGCTCCATCCCTGAGCTTCCCTCCCAACCTCGAAAGCACATCCAAAAAGAAGGAAAAGGGACCAACGTGAATATCAGCAAGCACCGCAACCCTGCAGGACAGCACAAGGAACGCACGCGGCTACCATCCCCAGGCAGACAAGCAAGCCACTCCTCAGGAACAACTGCAGTCATGATCACAGCGCGTGAACCTTGTCAGCAAATTGCTGGTTTGAATGGCAATTTTTTAAAAGCTTAAGACGCAAGAGCATTGATGCAGACAAGTCTGCTCCCTACATGCTTCATGGCTTATGGGCCTCACACAGGAGTCCACGGAATAATCTCTCTTTTTCACATCTCTCTTCGGTGTCAGCAAGTACTGCTGCTGCCTGACCATAACTCTTGCTTGGATATGGAGACAGCATCTGTGTGGCAGGCCACTGTGCCCTTTTCATGTATTCTCTAAAAGTCCAAATGCTGGCTCTCAGGGCCCTCCCAGAACCACAGAATCCTAAATCTGGCAAAACTCAAGTACCCACTCGTCTAACTCCTGTAAACTACAGTTTGAGGCATTCATTCATTCAAAAAGCACTACCGATGTTTACACGGTGCATGGTGTCAAGACGAAGCTACGTTTCTGCTCTCAAGGACCTGCTCCAATATCTTAAATGGCTTCCCAATGGCAACAGGGGAAGTCCAAGTGCTTAATCTCATAGCTCCAGGTTCTCCATAACTGGGACTGAAGCTTCTATTGCCACCGTAAACTTTCTCCCATTGCCACTCAACATACATTCTTTGCTTTATTCAAACTAAACTCTTGGCTCACCTTGTCCCCTCTGCTTGACCTGCTATCCTTCCACCCCCAACACCAAATATCCACGTCCTACACATCATCAAGTACACTGGTAGTCTTACAGGAATGAGATGACCCTTTGGAGAAAGACAGTTATTTATCTGTGGTATCTTCATGTATCAAAGGACATCTAGCTTCCCTGGCCCCAACCACTAAATGCCAATGGCATCCTGACCTCCAGTCATTGGGACAACAGAAAACAACCCATTATGCTTTTATTTTATTGAGATGGAATCTCACTCTGTCACCCAGGCTGGAGTACAGTGGTATGATCTCACCTCACTGCAACATCCACTTCTTGGGTTCAGGCCACTCTCCTGCCTCAGCCTCCCGAGTAGCTGGAATTACAGGCATGCGCCACCACTCTCGGCTAATTTTTGTATTTTCAGTAGAGATGAGGTTTTGCCATGTTGGCCAGGCTGGTCTCGAACTCCTGAATTCAAGTGATCCACCCGCCTTAACCACCCAAAGTGCTAGGATTACAGGCATGAGCCACCACGCCCGGCATCCGTCACGTTTTTAAATGCCCCATAATGAGATGGTACTACTCCCAAAAGAGAATCACTGGATCACAGACTATGTGACACTCCCTGCTCCCAGCCCAGTCAGAATAATCTCTCTTCCCTGGATTTGCTGAGCCTGCTATTTAGGGCATTGATCAACATCTTCCTTACCCTGTTCTAACTGTGCACCTGACTTATTCTCCTCCCCAGTACTGGCTCCCAGTGGAAGAATCCTTGACTTCTCTCTTCCCACATTGCCAAATCCAGCTCAGGGACAGGTCCGTAGTAAGTGTTTAATAAACGTTTGTGAACAAATTCTGTAAACAAGACAAATGTCCTGGGGCATGACTCCCAGGAGGAGATTAAACGGAACTGGAAAATTACAAATCAACCGCTGTCATCCAAAATAAGAACTCAGTTCAGAAACTGAAAGTGGGCAACTAGCCTGTTTTTTCAGGGTATTAATTATATTAAGTTTATGTATTTTACATAGATAAACAAATATTAAACATAATTTCATAGTGTAATTATATTACAGTGTTATAATTAATTATAAATATTAAGTATTTCAGAATAATAACTCCTGGGGATTTTAGATGGATAAGTTGGGGGTAGATATATTCTGTCGGCTGCTCAATCAGAGCCTGTTGCCACCAGCTAGAGTACCTTTCTGCATCACAGAAGCAGACTTAAAAATTACATTCCCCATACTTCCTCAAAGCTAGTAAATTAGGTTCCACCAGTAACATTTCCTTGTGTGAGATCTGGAAGGTGGAAGTGAAGCTGAATCTTCCTGCTACTATTTCTACTGGCAAGCAACACCAGGAAATCATGAAGGGCAAAAGGACACTCCATATGCCAATCCAATGCCCCATCACTAACTATTAAGACGTTGAGAGAAGTTTCTGAGGCCTCAGCAGTGGCTTCCTAATCACATCTTCCTTATCCCTGGATTGTGGCTAACCAGCCTGACCAATATGATAAAACCCCATCTCTACTAAAAATACAAAACTTAGTGGGGCATGATGGCATGCACCTGTAATCCCAGCTACTCGGGAGGCTGAGACAGGAGAATCACTTGAACCTGGGAGGCAGAAATTGTGGTGAGCCAAGATCGCACCACTGCACTCCAGCCTGGGCAACAAGAGTGAAACTCTGTCTCAGAAAAAAAAAAAAATTCTTAACTCCAGTAGCTCCAGATGTAGTCTGCATCCCACATCAGTCTTTCCAACAATTTTGTTATCATCTTTTTCCTGTTAAATTACACAGAATGTCTTTCCTGAACTTTGTTAGATGCAGGAGGGAAAAAAAAATAAACTGATCACTCATTCTTCTATTTATTTATTTGGCTAAGACCTATGTCTGTCTATATCTAAAAGCTTCTCCCTTGCCTCTGTGAAGGAACAAAAAATATTTCACTTCAGTATAAGAAGTCAAATAGGGTCAGGCGCAGTGGCTTACGCCTGCAATCCCAGCACTTTGGGAGGCCAAGGTGGGTGGATCACCTGAGGTCAGGAGTTCGAGACCAGCCTGGCCAACATGGTGAAACCCCATCTCTACTAAAAATACAAAACTTAGTTGGGCATGTTGGTGTGCACCTATAGTCCCAGCTACTTGGGAGGCTGAGGCAGGAGAATGTCTTGAACCTAGGACGGGGAGGTTGCAGTGAGCCAAGATCCTGCCATTGAACTCCACTCTAGGCAACAGCAAAACCCCATCTCACAGAAAAAAAAAAAAAAAAATCCAAATAGACCTAGAACTCCAAGGTTACATAAGCAGTAGATCTAATTAGCGAATCAGAGTTACACAAACTAGTTTATGGACAATATAAACGCTAATTCGTATACAATGAAGCATGGTTGTAGCGTAACTGCTGATCCTTTCCTGAGGATTCCTGGCTTGACCTTTGTTTTCCTGACTTGCCAGTGAATACTCAGCACCATACAGGTGTGCCTGCTGCATACCTAGTGGCTCTACCTCTGTGCAGCTCCAGAGAGATGTCTGTTCCTCCTTTTTGGCCAAAAGGAGCCTCCATTGTGTTTTCCAACAATGGCTCCGGCAAATTTTCCAGTCCCACATGCTCTTCCAGAACTCAGCCACCCCACCAAGATGTAAAGTCGATTGCCTCTCACCTTGAATTTAAGTGAGTTGGGGACTACTCCAACCAATAAAGTATAGCGAGATGACGCATCTACAGCTTCTTTCCGCACCTGCTAGTGCTCACTTGCTCTCTGTCTTTCTCCCTCTCTCCCTTCCTCTCAAGGCTTGCCTTTTGGAAGCAGCCACCAGGCTGTGAGGAAGTCCAGGCCACATGGAAAGACCCCATGTAGCTATCCTGACCAACAGCCCTGGTTAACGTCTCAGATGTCATGTGAGTGAGTGAGCAACCATATACCTCTAGCACCCAGCCTTCGAGTCTTCCAGCTGAGGTCCCAGGCATGGTGGAGCACTGAGGTGTCATTCCCCCTTCGCTCTGTCCGAGTTCCTGATCCAGGTAACCCATGAGCATACTCAATGATTGTTATAGACCACTGAGTTTAGGGGTAATTTGCTACACAGTAATAAACGATTGGAACAAAGCCCAGCCCTTTCTTTTACCTTCACCTGGTGCCTGCTCTGACCATGCAGATGTGCCTTTCTCATCTGGTGACCCACGTTTTTCATGGACACCAGTTTCTCTAGGGTTGTCAGCGGTGGGCAGAAGGACGGGGCGAGTTCTGCAACAATAATAGCTCTGAGACACTGCATAGTTCGTGGGGAAAGCAAATGAATCAACGTAAACATGAGACCAAACAACCCCAGTCAGCTCTGTCTACCAAGTAAATGTGAGGAGGTGATGCTACCTCTCTATTACCTCATCTGTAAGACGGGGGCTAATGCCTGACTATTGAAGAAGTTATGAGGATGAGATGAGAGGATGTGTGAGGAGCACTCCACCCAGTGCCTGCAACATCAAATACCAAAGTCTATCCACCGAACCCTTCAGCTGACCCAGGGCTTCCATCTGCAAATGTGATTCAAGTCTACAGAAGAGCACAACAGCTATATTGCTCTGCTCCCCAGCATCAAGCCCAGGCCCTTATACATAGCAGGTAGTTAGAAAACATTAAGCCTGTGCTATATACCAAGCAAAGCTTCTATCATTTCAAAACAATAAGGTATAGTGTTTAGGAGTGTGGTCCCTGGAGCCACTGGCCTGAGTTCAGCTCTGTCACTGGCTGGTGGCCTGGGGCAACTTATCTAAGCTCCCTGTGCATTTGTTTCCCTATTTATAAACAGGGATAACAATAACACCATCCTCATAGGTTTCTTTAGAGGATTAAGTGAAACAGTATGAATAAAGCAGCTAGAACAGTGACTGGCACATAGCAATCGCCTGCTGCGTGTCACCAAGTGTATAAACCGAGAAGCAATCTTAGGACACAGGTATACAAATGAGGTTTTACAAATGAGGAAACTGAGACTCAAATTATGTAACTTGTGCAAGGTCAAAGGTAGGGGCGAGATCCAAATCTAACTCCGTGGCCTTCCACCCAAATCCAAAGCTCTTTGCACCTCAGCATCCTGCTTTTCGATATGCACGCCTGATGGAAAAATGCATTTAACTAGAAAGGGGAAAACCAGCCCAGACATAACGGGGTTGCACCTTGGGAGCTTTCTGGGTATCACAGGATGATAAGGCCAATGTCATAAGCCCTGCCCTTCGGCACAGTCAGCTCCTGTGGGTAAAATTAGCTCAGCTCTGCTCCAGTGCTGCCTGGAGCCCCAAGGCAAAACTCACCCCAGGCACAGCACGACCTCACCTGACCCTCACTCTTAAGTAGGGTCCCTCATGCACCTCATTAGGGCCTGAGATGACTCATTGTGCTCTTTCCTGTCTCTAGTGCTGAGGTCACCTCTATGCTATACAGAAAGGCGGCTGTGAAGGAGAAGTAAAGATGAAAACGCAGGCAACCATTCTGCACTCGCTTCCTCCAAGGCAGCTCACAAGCAAGGATCGGAGTGCCTGCCTGCCATGCCAGCTGTGTACAGGGGAAATAAAGCTGCTGAGTTATATAACCCAGCAAATGACAGACACTAGCCCAAATGGACTCCTGAGATTACCATCCTTATTCTACTCTGGTGGTGATGGTATTGAGCAGGGAATAGGCCTATTCAATATCCTTCAGTCCTGCAGAACACGGCACAATAACCATGACCATAGGGGTCTCCTCTGTACTGTCCCACCCAATACCACCAGAATGGAAAGCCAGTCGTAAATGTCGCCATTCCTTGGACCCTCTATGCTCCCATCCCTGCCTGGCTAGAATTTTTACCTCAACTCCCACAATTGTGTAAATCTACACAATTTATTATTCGGCATTTATTTGCTCAACAAATATCACCTGCACACCTATTTTTGACTTGAAGATACAGAAATGAAAAGAATTACCCTTGTCCTCAAGGAAATGCAGCCCAGTTCAACAAATGGCCTAAAATGGAGGAAGCAGAGACAATAGTGATCAGAGGCGTATTCCAAGCAGACGCGGTATCAGCAAAATCTTGAAAGGACTGATCGAGTGGGCAGTGGTGTTTCAGACAAGGGAACACCATATGTGAGGTCACGGGAGCTACAGAAAATCCTGGGTATATTCCTAGAGCACAAGATCATCTCAGAGATTAGTGAGAAGAGGACGGAAAGAGACAGGGGTCAAATCACTGCCTGCCTCTTTCCATTCCTGCCCTATTAGTTCATGCAAAGGATTCTGAATTTACCCTGAATGAGGAAAGCATTGAAGGATTTTAAAAACAGGGACAAAGCATGAACAGATTTGCATTTTTGGAATATCACTCAGGAAGAAAAGAGAGAATAGGATGGATGAGGGTAAGAATAGAAAAAGAAGGCCAGCTGAGACTGCTGAAGCACTTCAGGAGAAAGATGCTGAGGGCCTAAATGGAGGACAGGCTCCAAAGGTAGAGGGAGGAGGGAGGTGGGCAGGACGTGTTACCGTGGTTGACTCAGTAAGACTGAGGACAGTCAGAGGCAAGAGTGAGGGACATAGAGGAGGCCATCCGGAATGAGTCCCAGTTTCCAGGATTGGGCAATGTCACTCACCAAGCTAACAATGCCAGAAGACACAGTGAGTCCCATGCAACTTTGGGATTTCCAACTGGAGTGTCCAAAAGGCATGTAGGAGTGAGGACCTGAAGTTCAGGAGTTCCAAACTGGAGATAAACACCTAGCAGTCATGAGACAAAGCTCTGCAATGCCTATATTTATAGGATGCAAGAGAGAGCAAGAGTCTGTAAAGAAATCCCAAGGAAAGGCCAGGAGGTAAAAGAATAACAAAACATCCAGAGACAGCGGGAGTGACCAACAGAAACAGCACCACCAAAGCCAAGTAAGAGCACTGCTAAAAAGGAACACATCTGAGCCCCCTAGACCCGCACAAGAACAACTTCCATCAGACCAAAATGGGTTAAGAAGCTGAAAGAAGGTGAGGCAGTAGACACAAATATAAAGGCAGAGGAGTAAAGAAGCGAGATGCCATGCTTTCAGAAAAGCATGTCCGTATAAATCTTACTTCCTCTACTAGACACAAACTAGAATAGTGCCGTCCAAAAGGAATAGGATGCAAGCCACATATGAAATTGTTAATTTCCTGCAGCCACTTTTTTAAAAAGCAAGAAATCATAGGAGAAATTCATTTTAATTTAACTCAATATATCCAAAATATTATCATTCCAAGAAGTAATGAACATCATATAATTTATTAATAAGATATTTTATATTACTTTTTATACTAAGCCTTTGAAATCTGGTATGTCATACTTAATGGCACATCTCAGTTCAAAGTAGCCACATTTTAAATGCTAAACTGCCATATGTCATTCTAATTTAACTTTGATGAATCAGGGCTCAAAATGGTAGCTGGCATGCTGTGTATTTTCTTCTAATAATATGACAAAAAGAAATTCAGTAAACTCTCTATAGCTTTGTTCTCTTTATCAACTATACAGTACTTTAAGTTTCTAGGCTTGGGTTATATTATGAGTAGAGCCTTGTCATAACTTAATATTAAGGCATAAGTTTCATTCCTTCTAAATTTCCTCTGTTGCTTCAAAAATCACAAATTTTGTCAGCCTCTTTCTTTTTTCTTTTTTTCCTTTTTTTTTTTTTTTTTTTTTAAAGATAGAGTCTCGCTCTTGTCGCCCAGGCTAGAGTGCAATGGCACGATCTCGGCTTATTGCAACCTCCACCTCCCAGGTTCAAGCAATTCTCCTGCCTCAGTCTCCTGAGTAGCTGGGATTATAGCCACAAGCCACCACACCCAGCTAATTTTTGTATTTTTAGTAGAGATGGGGTTTCACCATGTTGGCCAGGCTGGTCTTGAACTCCTGACCTCAGGTGATCCACCTGCCTTGGCCTCCCAAAGTGCTGGGATTACAGGCATGAGCCACCACATCCGGCCCAGCCTCTAACTTTCTTAGGTCAAAAACAACTCTGAAACACTCGTCAGAAGACTACCACTCACACAGATCTCAAGCAAGCCACTTTACTCCTCTGAATGAACCTCAGTGTTTTCTACCATAAACGGGTATATAACTCTTAACTCTGCAAATCTCATAGGTTCATTGTAAATGAAACGGTGAAAACGTTAACAAACTACACAAAAGTAAGGCAAAATTCACAGGTACCTCTCTAGTATAAATGTATGTTATACGAACTTATAAATGTCAATCATGTCTACATGCATACACACACACATACATAAAACTCCACTTGGCTATCTTAATGTCAATACTTTGACTTCCAACATCATTATACTTCCCTTCTTCCCTCAAGAACTACAGAAGTTGTAGTCAACCTGATTTTCCTAGGAAAAAGAAACTATGTTTTCCCTGAGTCATCACACTGAGGTTTGTAGAACTGGATAAAGCTTGCCTACAAAGTAGAGATGTAAACAGATTGGGCAGGATGGAGTGAGCCTGGGAGATGGTATGGTAGAGGCTCAGTTGCCTCTCTAGAGAGAGGACCCAGAAAGTGTCCTGTATGGGACTGACACCACTCACAGCCTAATAATGAAAACATTTCTCCAGCCCAAACAACTTCTAAGAGCTGAGTGGTAATAACTACTTGGTTCCATTCTGCTTTCTGGTGATACACAGAAATATCTGGGAAATTAGAAAAGGTGTAAAGCTGAAATGAGGACTTCTTATCAGCACAATTACTAAGTAGAGAGGAAAAAATTGAGATGATCAATTGGATTCTTTTACTGTCTAAATTCACCATCAATATACTTCATAAAAAATCTTCCTTCTATAGCCCATGGCTAACTGACCAGGAATCAGGGCCACTCACCAACAGAGAAGACGGAGCTCATCTGACCATTCAGCACCCTAATTTTATCAGGGAAGAAACCATGAGAACCAGAGGAGTGCCTAAAGGACCAAAGGTGGTGAGTGGGGACTCACCCATGTAACATAACACGTCAGGGGCAGAGCTGAGCCTTAAACCTTGTTCATCAGAATCCAAATCTGTTGCTGGTTCCATTTGTGTGACCCTCAATTTTTTAAGTCAAATTAAAAACTACCCACTGACCAATCCAGCCAGATAAAACTATTGACGCATAGGTTGCACAGTGTAACTCCAGGAAAAAATTAAAAATAGATAAACTCAGCTGCAAATGCCTTTTAACCCAAACTCTACCCTATTAGCAGAAAAAAAAAAAAAAAAGAACATTCCACTTGCTATTTCTCAACCACACATTTTCCATAGCCAGCGAAGTTCTTACGGCAAAGCAGTCATCAAAACTAGTGTCCACCAGACCACACATGTGAACATGTCACTCTTCAGTGACATGTTCAGTGACCACACACAACAGAGCTCAGACTTGTGCAAATATCATGTCTTGTAAGGAGCAGTGGAAAGCAGGGCTAGTTTATAAAATTTTGTTGTTGTCATCACTTAACGAACACTTACATGGCACTTGTTGTATGCCAGGCAATTTTTTACATACCCTAGAAATATTAACTCATTTAACCTTTCCAAAAACCTTGTACGGTAGCTACAATTATCATCATTCCCATTTTACAGATAAGGAAACTGAGACACAGACATAGATCTAGACAGCAGCAGAGCTGGGAACTGAATCTAGGGAATCTAGCTCATGGTCCATGTTCTTCATCACCACGCTATGTTGCCTCTCAGTGGATTTTGTTTTCCTTGTTGTAATGGTTGAGGGAGGGGAGGTACCAGAATGCCAACTTTTTCATGTACAGTAATAAACATGAAAGACACACAAACTGACACGCTATCTTCAGCATAATCAGCACACTCTCTCTTTAAAGTCAAGTTATAGGACAGGCCAAATCTCAACCAGGAACATGTTATTGATTTCCTCTAAGAAAGCCCTGTCACAACACCATAAATATGAAGTGTCCATGTGGTCAGCCTATTCTTTCTATCACCATCAGGAGGCTGTTTCACAAGAGTAAAAGTCAAGTCAAAGTCTCAGGGGCAGCAAAGAAGACCAAGAGAAATATCATCTCCCCTAGAATGGTCTTGCTGAAGGTGCTGGAAAGCAGGAGGTCTGAGGCCCCGTCTTCCCGGAGCACTGCCAATGCCTGGAGCAAGAACTCTTGTCCTTGTTCTGCAGAAGAGGATACGGATACCTCCAGTTTTTGTCACAAGTTACATTTCTAGGCAAGAAAAGGGCCCTGTTTCTCATGGATGTCATTCACTGCAAATTCCCAGGAGAGAGAGGCCACACAGTGGAAAAGTGGAACGTTCAGACTTTGCAGTCAGACGAGACCGAGCTCAAACCCTGTTCCTGCCGTTGTGTGACTTTGTGCAAGTCACTTAAATATGCCGAGTTCTTGATTCCTAACCTGTAAAATGAGTGAAGAATGAAAATTCCTACTTCATGAAGTTACTGGCAGATTAGAAACAATGTTTAAACACTGCCTAACAGCTGGCACGTGATAGCTATTATTTAAAATAAAAGTAAAAATGATCTCATCTTGATGTTTCCCCTACCCTGTGGGAGAGATTAAATGGATGTGCTGCTCTTTCTCCTTTCTTCCCTGCTGTTAATGGGACAACTGAGCTCACAATTACCTGAGCATGAAATCCCTTGGACCTGAACCCCTCAACTGTCCAGTCAAGTCCTGCGCTGTTTCACACACTGGTGTTCTTGCCCATGATCTCTCTTCTTCCTAGAAAGTTCTTTACCAAACTCCTATTCATCTTACAAAACCCAACTCAAGCATCACCAACCCCATGAAGACTTTCCAATCACTGCCTCCTCTGTGCCTTGTGTGCACATCAAGTACTATGTTGAAGACACTATTAAGATAGTTGTATATAACCACGTGAGAAACTGACATTCACCAGTACACAGAGATATAGCAACACAGGTTGCTAAAATATTCAAACATTTCCTCACTCATTGCTAAACAGTTTGTTTTGAGGCTCCCAGTTGTCCTAACACCATCCCAATTTTCCCAATCCTCCGCTTAGGAACCCTTGAACCTCTCCAAGGTCCAGCAACTAAAGCTCCCCTCTGGCAGACCTAGAGTTCTTTCAATACAGTGTTATACATATTTAAATATCATCTCTCTGTCTGCATGGATAACTTGCCTACTAAACTCAACATTGATTTATATGCTTTTGGGAACAGAACAGATATTAACTACTAGAAAAGATGCTCCTTGAGGTCCAGAAGCACATGACTCCCCAGCATCCAGAACACTCGGCTACAGTCAGCCCGTAGCAACTGCTGAATTGATCCAATGTCTCCTATGCCTCCCATCCTCAGCCACCAGCTGGCTCAGAGTGGACCTTCAGTGAGTGAGCGCTCACTGGCTGACCTGACTGTCCTGCTGAATCAAACTGTGGTGTCAGACTGAACTTGATTCTAGTTTCCGCAGTTAGACAAGCCATCTCCCTGACCCCTGGCTGCTGCCCCTCCATTCTATCCTACCCCCTTCCAGTGGCATAACCTAAAGGCCAGCTCTCAGCTCCACACCTTTAATGGTCCTCTGATGGCCACAGCTGAAATCCAAACTCTCCTAAGGATGGCAAAGGGGGTCTTCATTCTAAGAATAAGGAAATAACCAAAGAAATAGTTGTTTCCTCCAAGCACACAAAGCACAGCAAATAAATACAAGAAGTTATCCTCTAAAAATTAACCCAACTGTTAAAAACAGCTCCTTGTGTTTTTAAAACCAACTGGGTTTTTTGTTTATGTTTTTGATTTGAGATGAAGTCTCACTCTGTCACCCAGGCTAGAGTGCAGTGGCGCAATCTCAGCCCACTGCAACCTTGGCCGTGGGTTCAAGTGATTCACACATCTCTGCCTCTCAAGTGGCTGGGATTCCAGGCATGCAATACCATGCTCAGTTAATTTTCATATTTTCAGTAGAGATGAGGTTTCACCATGTTGGCCAAGCTGGTCTCGAACCCTTGACCTCAGGTGATCCACCTGCCTCGGCCTCCCAGAGTACTAGGATTACAGGAATGAGCCACCACGCCTGGCCCCAACTGGGGTTTTAAAAATGGTTGCACATCAAACTTATTCACTTCATCTTCTTTCATCGTCTAGTGAAATAGGAAGAACAGGGATTATTTTCCTTCATTTTAACAATGACGGGGAGGTGACTTGCTCAACTTACACAGTTGGTTCACATTATGGCTGGGGCTAAATTCTAACCTTGAGAATCTTAATCTAGAGCTGTTGGTTTCCCCAGATCAGGTCATCTCAGTGCACAATCTTATGGACTAGGATGTAAAAACAAAACGTGCAACTCTGTCACTCCTGTCTTCTACTGCTGTCATATTCTGCTGCTTAGTGCTTGTCAACCTCTGAAATATGCACCTGTTTACTTTGTTGTCTGTCTTGCCTCCTAGAATGCAAGCACTTATGAGAACATGGACTTTGCCTGCCTCCTTCACCACTATATCCCCAGCACCTAGAACAGAGCATGGCAAAGTTAGAGCATGAAAAGAAGAGGCAATGTGGAGTCAGACCCCATATTGACTCCTTTTCCCTCACTTACCAGCAGCCTAACCATGGACAAGTAACTAAACATCTCCAAGCCTCGATCTCCTCATAATTAAAAGCCAAAGAATGGGCTGGGCATGATGGCTCACACCTGTAATCCCAGCACTTTGGGAGGCTGAGGCGGGCAGATTACATGAGGTCAGGAGTTCAAGACTAGCCTGGTCAACACAGTGAAACTCCATCTCTACTAAAAAATACAAAAATTAGCCGGGCATGGTGGCACACACCTATAATCCCAGCTACTTGGGATGCTGAGGCAGGGAGAATTGCTTGAACCCCAGAGGCAGAGGTTACAGTGAGCTGAGATCACACCACTGCACTCCAGCCTGGGTGACAGAGACAGACTTCATCTCCAAAAGAAAAAAAATCCAAAGAATGACACCTACCACCTACATTACAGTGTGTGTGGGAGGAATAAAAAAATATTGGCCATTTCTCCACACAAGTTATGTACCCAATATGTGCCTGCTCCTCTCCTTTCTTTCAGTCTTTCATTCCCTGCCCCCTAGTAGCGCCTTCTCTCATCAATCACCCCTCTTTGCTTGCAGCATCTACAGCCAAAAATAAACCCTTCCCCACCTCCGAGTGTCAGCACCCCCCTTTCACAGACCCTTTCTAAGGCAGGTGTCTACAAAGGGGACCCTGGCAGAGCTCACAGCTGGAACCAACCACATTCTCATGTCTGCCAAGTTCTGACCTACTTCCCAGCCAGACTGAAGCAGGTGATGCTGGTACTGATTCAGCAAGGTCTTTTTTTTTCTTCTTCTTCTTTTCAAATCATCTTGGACTTGGGACAGAACCCAGAGCATAGAGTTATGGAACTCAGAACAGAAGGTTTACAAAGCCCAGGCCATCAGATACAACCCTATCATTTTATAGATGTGGAATTTGTATTCCAGAGAATGAGATATCTCAGGCAAAAATAAATCAGAATCTCAAATTCATCAAATATCAGAAACCACAGCGTGGCCCCAGTTATATCCTAAGAAAGGGTGCTGGCCTGCCTATCATTCTCCCTCATCTCAGAAACTGTTCCTTATGGGCCTGGTGTGGTGGCTCATGCCTGTCATCCCAGCGCTTTGGGAGGCCAAGGTAGGAGGCTCACTTGAGCCCAGGAGTTTGAGACCAGCCTGAGAAATATGGTGAAACCCTGTCACTATTAAAAAATACAAGAATTAGCTGGGCGTGGTGGCACATGCTTGTAATCTCAGCTACTCAGGAGGCTGAGGTGGAAAGACAACCTGAGCCCGAGGTGGCTGAAGCTTCAGTGAGCCTGAACCAAGAGGGACAGAGAGGGACCCTGTCTCAAAAAAATAAATAAATACATAAAATAGCACTGTTGGACCACATCCTCTCCAAGCTGTGAGATTTTGGATGTCTGTGTCTCCTCATCACCTCCAAAACATTATCACCCACTAACCAAAATAATTAGACTGTGAGTCATTAAGCTTAGGACTTTTCCACAGGGCAACTGGTATATATTCTTTTAGTGTGTGATCAGTGTGCATCTATGAATTGTTAAGCTTTTCAAAGATAAGGATCCCATTTTTGTGTAATTATGTGATGCAGATTTCATTTGTAACGATAGAGTAAATGTTGCTAGCCTGATGAAGTTTTAGAGTAATACCATGGTGCAGGGCGACTAACGATGTAGCATTTTCAATATATCAACTCTTATGCTTCCCATGACTATGAATTTCTTCCCAGCAGTCCATTCATTCTAACAACCTGCCATTCCTCAAATCCCTTCCTTATACACCATGTGTAGAAGCAGTTGTAGATCTTGCTGCGTATTCTCAATGGGAATGCCTCTTTGAGTTTTAAGAATGAATCTGGTTTTTCCAAAAGTCACCAAGAAACAATTCCAGTGAATAAGGGCAATGATCCAGTTGGAGATGATTATGCTGAATAACACTTGGCCAAATAATTATTATACAAAGATTTTAGGTGATAAGAGCATCAGGGGCCTAAGTCATGGAGTGTTGGCTGACCCCTGGGGACTCCTTTAAAGAGGGTGCTACTCAGTGAATTACTAGGCATTACCAACTTTGCAGTAAGTCTCAATATATGATATCTTCCAAAAGCTGCCAAGAAAACTAAATGTGCTGATTCAGAGGTGGTACTCCTCTCCCAATTCCTACTGCTCCTTTCCAAAAGAAACAAAAAAGGTTCTTAAGTAAGAAAAGCCAAGTGATCCCCACTAAAACCTAGCACAATTGTAGTCACCGGCGTATGTCCTCGAAAATGATGACACAGACTTTCTAGTTTTCTTCCCCTACAAAGAATTCATATAAAATAATTTAATGAAAAGGCTTTATGCATAAAAATGTTCAAAAGAGTATTATTTATAAGAGCAAATAACTGGCAATAACCCCTATTCAACAATATGTAAATGGCTAAATTTTAAAAATAGTACATCCACTCCGTGGAATAGGAGAGTGGCTATTAAATATATAGGAATTAAAAAATAAACTAGAATGTCTATGAATATTTAGTAGAGGAAAAAAAAGAAAGAGCAAACAAAATTGCCTAGTATTAAAAAATTGGTGAATAATATTTTAATAACATATCTGCTTCTGAATATTAATAATGATGACTAACACATAATGACATTACTCAGGAGCTCCAGAAGAATGCCTCCATGAAAGCCTGGAAATAAATCATAAATCTGAAACCATAACAAAAACACAGGGGTTCAAATAAAAGGAAGCAATTAGAAACCTTGTGGGAGGGAAGGGTGGGGGAAGTGCACAAGAAATTATAGCCCAAATATGGAGAAACCAGTCCAAAATAAGAGAAAAAGTTGCTGGAACTTGAAGAAGACACACAGAACAGACTCCAAGCAGACAAGAGAACAATAAGGCAGACAGAAAAGACATCAGAGGTATGTAGAAAACGCTAATTTTTCCTCTCAACAAAAACAAAATACAGCCTAAAATTCTCAGAAATAAGAAGAAATTATAATAAGAAGTTTATTTATTATCTATTTACTACGGAAATAAAATAAAATGTAGAATGATTACAAAAAAATTAGAATCATCTATTAGATTTTGATGCTAAGGGAAAGTTCAGTCTCCTACAAGTGGCTTAAAGGTGATGACCTCAGAACCCCAGAAAAGGAAATGAAACCACAGCACAGGACTCAGCCCTGTATTAAGCAATATTTACCTAGAAATCATAATGTAAATATTATTTATTTTTTCAGCTTTTGCAATCAAACCACAGAGCACAGATAACTTAGCTATATGTATAAAACTATTAATATATACATGTGCCTATATGCATGTATCCGTCATAAACCCTCGAGATGCAAAAGGTAACCTAAAACATTATTGACAAGCTGAAGGGTAAATGTGAAGAGGAAAAGTGGAGGGAAATTCTAATATCTTCATCCTACAAAATAGTGAGTGAAGCGAAACTGTCAAAAGTTGATACAGCAAAAGACTGAGATTTATGCATATTCTGTAAACATAAAGGAAAAGACAAAGAATAAACGAGAAATGTAACTGTAAAAACTTGGGAACAGAACTGGGAGGGACCAACTGGATAAAAATGAATAGTCCTTGCCTATCATAAAATAAAGTTTAATAGGCATATCTAAAACTAGTAACGCAAGCATGAGAGACAGAAGCATATTATTTAGAAATATGATAGTAACCACCAAAAACATCAAAAACAAAAAATGGTTCCAAGTGGTTGACTATGGGTAATGGAACTGGTCTGGGAAGAGACAGGACAGGAAATTATTGTTTTATTATAAACACTTCCATATTATTTTATTTTTACTGTAAGGATGTATTACAGCATCTTTTAAATTAAAAAAAGAAAAACTTAGAAAAAAATTATTTCAAGCTAGAAAGGATTAACTGCCAACAGCAGGACCAAGAGGTCACAGAAGTCAAATGTGAAGAGGCTTTCTTGGGAAAACCATGACAAGATGTCACTCTTTTGAAGATCATTACATGCATAACAAGGTCATCTTTTTAAGCCACCTAGCCCTCTTTGAAGAACTTATCTTTCCCCTTCTCTACCCAAGCTCTTTAACTCTCTCCTAGCATCCTCCTATAAAATTTTCAACACTCTGTGCCCTTCAAGTCTCTTTGCTGGCTTCAAAGTAAGAAGCAGTCCCTTATGAAAACTTGAAAATGTAAAGAATCCCTGAGGAAACCCCCAAATCAACAGACATCTCAGGCTGTGCAGCACTGTGGCCCAGAAGCACACCAAGGCCTGGGGGTTGGAGCTATATTTAGCAGCTCTGGGCAGACAACAAGGACTCCTGTTCCCTGGAAAGGAGGTAATTAAAGAAGGCAGATTTAGGCCTGAGGTGGTAAGTCTCAAGGAACTATGGCTCCGGGCAAGCCCAACCTGTACCCTGAATGAGGAAATAGGAAGCCACAGGCCTGACACTCCTTTCGTACACCAGCTTTTCCTCTCTCAGGTTTCTAAAGCCAGGGGAATGCCAGTTGTCAGCCTGATCACTTCTTTTTCTCAGTCATTTAAGACTCATTTATGGGCACCCGCTATGTGCCAGGCTTCATGCTGAGTGCTGCAGAGAGGAGGGACATGAACCAGAACCTTGACCTCAGGGAGCTGACAGGTGAGAGGGGTGTAAACAGAACACATAGCATTAGGTCAACAATTACCCACACCATGAGAGAAGGACAGAAGGGAAGCCACTGCCCATTGGGATTCCTAGGGAGAGTGTCCAAGGTACTGTGCAGAGGCTTGACCCAAACAAATGGAAATGACTGAAACATGTGAAGAAAAAGTAGCTTTCTGGAAGGTAGAAATTACATGAGCAAAGGCACAAAGTCAGTCAATTGTGGGGTATACAGGGGGAAAGAGAGTCATCCACTCTATAAACTATGGGGTATACAGGAGGAAAAGAGAGTTATCCACTCTATAAACTGTGGGGTATATAGGGGAAAAAGAGAGTTATCCACTCTATAAATTGTGGGGTATATAGTGGGAAAAGAGAGTTATCTACTCTATAAGCTGTGGGGCATATAGGGGGAAAAGAGAGTTATCCACTCTGGATAAAACAAGGACGGGTGAAGAAGATTAATGTCCATGACTCGCATTTACTGGACTCGATGGATATTCTCCCCTTCCCTGTAACCTGTGCCCAACAGGGTAAGAATATTCCCCCCACCCCACCCACTCCCGGATTCCACAGATGAAGAGTCTGCAACCCAGGGAGGAGAAACAACATTCTCAAGGTCACAGAGCTATAAATTAACAGAGGAAAATTTCAAAACCAGGCCTCTTTGGCTCTAAGACTCAAGTCGTTTCCTCCTCTACCATCAAAAGAAGTATAAAAAGAAGACATCGCTGCAAACAGAGCTAGAAGATATGCCAGTGACCAGGTGCAGACATGTATCACAGTTCACAGCAGCACTCCCATGGACTTCATTGTTAGGGATTTCCAAAATTCACACTGTACCTGTGACTGTGTTTAATAGCTCTCTCTCATTATGTCCAAGACTCTGTCACCATCTCAGCATTTAGAGCCTTTCGAAAGCTAGGTACTGACACTGCATTCCCTTTTACCTACACCAACTGGTCCTCCTACCTGGTAGGCTCTGCCCAACCTACCTCTCCTTCAGGCTCACTCTTAGTCATTAATAGAGGTTGGCTCAGCTTGGTGCAGTCACAGTGGCCTCAATGCAAATGCTTATTGAATTACAGAATGTACCCCTACTCTTTCTCTACCACCCTGAAAAAAGAAAAAAAAAAAAAATGTTTACCGGAGCCCTATAGACTTTAGAAAGAAGCCCAGGAGGCTCACTTTTCAATTCCTTATTATTCGAGGCTCACATTAGGGTCCGACCTGCTTTTCCCAACACACAGCTCAGTATGGTGTCCGGATGCCACCCTCCTACAACCTAAAGGAATGCCATATATATAGCCTTCAAAGCCCAGTTCAAATCCAATATTTAAAAAACAAATTTCCTGGCTCTTTGAAAGCATCCCTCTTATAAGCTCCCCAGGCGCACACTTGTCTCTTTCCCCACACTCCTGGCACTGGATAGTTCATCTTTCAGTGAGAGCATGCTCTCCCTTCCCTCCTGGATGGGGAGCTCCTTGTGGGAAAGTTTGCACATCTGGAGCCCATCCAGAGCCAAACAGTGCAGGACACATGGCAGGCACTGAGAAACCACAGCAGCAGGACTCTCGGTGCTGGAAATAGGCCATGCAAAATCAAATCCTTCAGAGCCTCACCAATGTCCCATCCACAGATTTTTACCCAAAGTACATTTTACTGCTCTATGACAGAATCTTCCACACAAATTCACATCTTGGAAGCCCCGATGAATTAGAATCCCAGAGGCATTGCGATGGCCAGTCAAATCTTCCATTTGATAGTCTGCAACCAAGAGGTACCATGGTCCCTGCCTGAACACCTCCAGCAACTGGAAATCTTATACCAATTGATACAGTCCACTTCATTTTTGATACGTGCTACCATGTGTCCTTACACACTAGTTCAGTCTATCTCTATGGGCTTTGTGCTTAAATCCCTAGGATTAGCAGGTTAGAAGATATAAGCACATAACCAGCTAGGAAGGCAGTGTAGTATGACAATTAAGGTTATGGACTTTAAAATCAAGCAGAACTGGGTTCACATCCCAGCTTGCCACTTGTGGGAGGCCACAAAACCTCCCCAGCACACCCTCGCCACTTCCACCCCCTCCCATGGCTGTTCCAGGATTAAGGGAAATGATGCAGGCAGAATACCTGGCACAGTGAAGATTAGGCAAATGGCAGCTATCATGGTCATTAGTTCTATTCCGGTTTCCCATTCCGATTTGCCACATAATCAGTGCTAATCACACCCTTGGCCTCTACATGAGGTCTGTATGCCCTTCGATAGGATGTCTTTGAAAAGCTTCAGCTGACATCTCATTCTGTTTGCCGCTGCCTGGGCACAACTGGAAGCAAGAAGTTGACTGGGGCTCCCATTGCAACATCTGACATGGAGCAGGCAATGAAAAAATAATCAGAACAAAGCTTCTTTCACTCAAGCCTTTACAGGTGCTATCCAAGACTCTACAAAGCTAGAGGAAGACATCAAATGTCACAGCAGCTGCCTGGGTCACTTACAGCAGTAGAAAATGATGTTCTTCAATGCCTCGATGTTCTTCAATGCCTCAAGCCTCTTCAATCATAGCCCCAAAGAGGACACAAGGAAGGTGAGCAAAGGTGGAGGGGGAACGGAAAGGATACTCCAGGACTTGGTGCCTGTTTTCTACACTCCCAGCTGCCCTATCAGGCTCAGAGATCTGAGGACAAGAGTTCAACCTCTTCACCCAGTTCTACTTCCACCCCAACACTGCAGGTTAGAAGCAACTCAGGTAATGTGAAGTGTGTCCTCAGGCAGATAGTACAAAATCCAGGTCTGACCTTGCTATTAAATTTATGTGACCTTGGGATGCCCATTGACCTCTTTGGGCCTCACTTTTCTCATCTGCACAGTAGGATACTGGCCTAGACCACTAGTTTTTAACCAGCGATGTGTAATGGAAACACTGAGGGAATTTTCTCTAAGTACTCTTGACCAGGTCTATTTCTCAGAGATTTTTATTCCAGACTGGAGTGAGGGCTGGGCATGTGTGTGTATATATACTATATGTACATACATTATATGTACATGTCTTATATTATATGTACTATATGTTATATATGTAGTATGTATTATATATGTACATATTATATGTACATATGTGTTTTATATATATATACACACACACATATATTTTCAATTCTTTAACTGTTTAAAAATCACTGACTTAAAGATCCCTATGACGCCTTCAGCAAACACCATCATGTCTCACCCTTGGAAAAATGTGTATAAAGAGCTGGGCACAAGACTTGGCACACAGCAGGTGCTAATTAAATATTTGCTCCCTCCACTATCACAACCACTCCCAGCCGAAAGCAATGGCAGCCACATAGGTCTCTCTAGGCAAGATGGCAGCTGGTGCCGTATGTGAAACAAACTGTGTCAATTAAGGAAAACCCATGGTCTAGTCACAGCAAGTTCCGACCAATGAAAAGAATGAGGTAGCGATGACTATAAGTAAGTATATGATGAATATAGCAGTGGTGAGCTCTAAAGTAATGCTTCTCAAACTTTCAGCAACACCTAACGACATAGATTCTGGAGTGAGGCCGAGAGTCTCCATTGGTAACACGTGCTAAGTGATATTTACGCTGCTAGCCCAAGGAGCAAACCTGGAGTTGCAATCTAAATGTAAGCATTGTGAAGGGTAAACTTGCAGCCTAAGGCAATCGTTCCACACAGATTTGCTGAGCATCTATTAAGCACCACTCAGGAAATGTGCTGAGGCTGGAAAGACTCAAGAGGATTAAGACTTAAGAAAGAGACATCTCAGCAAATACTCGCAGTAAGATATGCCTTAAATTCTATATCAGAGACCTGGCCAAAGTGCTGTGGGCATCCCAGCAGAATGCCAGTAATTATATCTGTGTTGCCTAAAAGAGAAAACAGTGAGGATGCTGATGAAGTAGTTAAACTGTGGAAGAGAACAATTACAAAACAGTATGTACATGGTCAGGTGCAGTGGCGTGCACCTGTAGCCCCAGCTACTTGGGAGGCTGAGGCAGGAGAACTGATTGAGCCCAGGATTTCCAAGGCTGCAGTGAGCTATGTTCATGCCACTGTGCTCCAGCCTGAGCAACAGAGTGTGACCCTGTCTCTAAAAAGTAATCAATTAACTTTTTAATTAATTAAATAAAACAACTTTTTAAAAATTGCTTTCAAAGTATGTACAGAATTGCTCCACTTTTGAGGCTAGAACCAGGTTGGCAAACTGATATTTACACAGCTTACTAGCGAGAAATAATTTTTCTATAGTTAAAAGAATCTTGAAGCAGCAGAAGAAAAAAGAGGAGGAGGAGACAGAGACCATGTATGGCCTGCAAAGCCTAAAATATTTACTACCTAGTCCTTTACAGAAAATGTTTGGCAACCTGTAGGGTAGAAAGATAGATACACAGATAAAATTATGTAGCAAATTTCACACTGACTGTTGCAAATGGCTGCAGGTGGTTTTTATTTTCTTCTTCTTCTTCTTCTTTTTTTTTTTTTTTTGAGACAGAATTTCACTTTGTCGCCCAGGCTGGAGTACAGTGGTACAATCTCAGCTCACTGCAACCTCTGCCTCCCAGACTCAAGCAATTCTCCTTTCTCAGCCTCTCGAGTAGCTGGGATTACAGGCATGTGCCACCACATCCAGCTTATTTTTGTATTTTTAGTACAGACGGGGTTTCACCATATTGGCCAGGCTGGTCTCGAACACCTGACCTCGTGATCTGCCCGCCTCGGCCTCCCAAAGTGCTGGGATTACAGGCGTGAGCCGCCGCGCCCGGCCTATTTTCTTTTATGTTTTTCCATGTTTCTGTGTTTCTCCAGAGACAACATGTTCTCTCTGAAACTAAGGGTGAAAAAGTTATTGTCCTTTGTGCAAGGTATTTCGCGTTCTAATAATCTACCTTAGAAAATAATCATAGGTGCAGATAGAGAACTTTGTAAGAAGGATGTTAATCACCGGGCTATTTATAATAATGAAAAATTGATATTATGGTATATTCTTAAGATGAAACAGCATACAGCCATTCAAAATTACATGTACAAACAATTCTTCATGCTATGAGAAGCTGCTCATGCTCTATTGTTAGGTGAAGTGGCAAGATACAAAAATGTTTATATAGTAATATTTACTCAGTAAAATGCATATGCACATAAAATCATGAAAAGCATCACTAAAGAAAGAATATTAGAAACATAAACAATGTTTACGTCTAAATAGTGATTTATGAGTGATGCTCACTTTATACGGTTCCATATTTTTTAAATGTGTTATTATGAGTAGGTCCTACGCTTATATCAGAAAATTACCACAGATAGTAAGTTCAGGTTTGTTTTTGCTTTAAGTCTTCTTGAGGGAATATAAGGAGGTTCAAGGAGGAGACAGAACATTCCCCGGATAGAAACAAAGGGGAAGGGCCCTCGGGGCATCAGGGCAGCATATGCTAAGACACAGAGGCTGCAAGAGAGTGGGGCCAGGGACACACTCAGAGTAGCAAGCACAGAGCATGACTGGCAGGGGACAGCCAGAGCAAATCCTGGAAACAGAGGCGAGGTCAGATGATAGCGGGGCAAGGTGTGCAAGGTGAGGGACTCTACCCACAGGCTACGGAGGCAGTGAGTGAGAAGGCAAGAGGCCAGCTGGGAAGCCGAAGGACAGATACCTTCCCAGACACCTTTAACAAAAGCAGAGTCAGGGAGCGCAGAAGCCTGCGCCAGGAAAAGCAGGAAGATATTTAAGTGTCTTACACTCATTGCCATTTACAAAATGGTTCTTCTTAATTTTCTTCAAACAAGGCTATGCATATATTGGTGTCTGGAAATGAAATTAATTAGTAAATCAAATCAATACATTCTTATTGGCCAAGCATCACTCATGAGCCCTTCTGACTTCATCCTAAAAGTGGACCCAACCAACAACCCCCTATGTTGCTTCACAAGTAAATTCTGACCAGTGAGGCACAGATGCCACACAAAAGACGAGGCCTGAAGGTGCCATTATCTGTCAAATGGACCCAAGACAGGATGAGGCTGAAAGAGGAGGAAGAGGAAGAAAGGCTCACTCGGGGGCAGAGGGGAAGCTGCTGCAAGCTAACTACTGCTCTCACTGACTCAGGATGCCCACTTCTCACAACCAGAGGCCACAATTTTGGAGGAGACAAGAGACTGCAGAGAGGCTGTGCTAAGCTCACTCCACGGCTGGATTCCTGGCAGGGTAAGAAATGGAGTTCTAGTAAACTAGAAGGAATGCTGCTGGCAGGAGACAGACCTCTCGAGAGGGCTTTAAATGGAAATACGAGAGCACGAGAGGAACTCTAAGTGCAGAAACTGCACTGGGCAAACAAGTGTGTCACAGATGTGGGTGCCCCAGAAGGGGAGCAGCTCTGGAGTCACAGAGGACCCAAGGGAGACAGCGTCAGGTGGCCCTCCAAGCCCACGGGTGGCAATGAAATGAACTGGAGAGCTGAAGGCAGGGGCCTAGGAGGAGGCCACAGAGCTGTGATGAAGGGCTGCTCACCAGAGGCACACGTACGGCTCAGATAAAGAAGCTCCGCTGTGAAGACAGGAGGCAATGCAAGGCCACCGTCGAAGATTCCATGCATGCTCTTCACAGTGGCAAATTCAAAAGCCTTGGAGGGCAGCATGCTTCCATGATAACAAGGAATGAGGCCAGGGTGAATATGTAGACTCCATATCAATGCTTTCAAAACCTCTCTCTCTCTCTTTGTCTCTCTCCCTCCCTCTCTCTTGCTCACTCTCTCTCTCTCTTTGTCTCTCTCTCTCTCTCTCTCTCCTCCCTGCTCTCTCTCCGGCCTAACATATCTGCATGTCCACAGAGGCACTAATCTGCAGTGATGATGGACTCTCTCAACCACCCTGCTACTAGGAAATTTCCATATATCATAAACAGAGACCAGTATTACAATATTTCACCCACAGCCCCAGTCTGGCTTTCCATGTCTGTTTCCTGTGTGGATCACAACATCCTAGACAGCCCAAATGAGGCTTTATTCACCTCCAGTCCCCAGTCCCTGGAACAGCAGACAATACATATGGAATCAACAAGTGTCCTTCACTGACATACACATTGGCTGTGAATATCCTTTTGCAAATGCAGAACATCTGAAAGATTCTCACATTGACTAAACAACAGTGTGACCTGAAGTGAAGAGAACCAAACGATTGCTAGAAGTTTAATTCCAAACAAGGAAGAGCAATATGATGCAATGGGCAGAAGACAAACACTGGGAGAATGAGAACGTATTCTCTTGAGTTGTGATGTGAACCAACAGAGATTCCAAGCTCTTGGAAAAGCAAACAGTCAGCAACCAGCATGGTGCTTAGAGTAGTCCCTGGGCAATAGAAAAAACAGATAAATGAAGAAATATGGACAATCACCCTAACTGGGTCTCAGGGTGAGGAGGAGGACTAGGACTTCCAGAGAGAAATGAGGAGAAGCATGAGGAGGAGGCTGGGAAAGACACTTCCCTGTGGGCACATGGTGCCCTCCACTGGGGCCAGACTTCCCAACGTGACTCACTCTCCCCATCTGTGAAATTGGCCGAATCCCTGAGGTCTGTCCCGGCACTGACTATCAAGTGACAGAGAACCTAGAAACTCCTGGAGCTCCATCACAGCCCTGACTCCCTGTCCAAGTGAGACCGTGGGAGCCTCACTCTTCTCACACCTATAAAGTGAGGGTGCTGCAGTGTCAGCTTTATCAACACTACCAAGTACACCTTTGCCAAAATCTCTATGGATGAGAAAGAAAAAGAGCATGTATGGAATTGGCCAGGGCTTAGCACCATCTTGAACATGACACACTTGTGCACATCGTCACATGTTCCCAGCATCCCTGTCCCACCTTAGGCAGCAACTGTCATCCCCCAAGGATGACCTCCCAGAGTCCTCAGGGCAGCTCCATCTCTCCAGCCCTCATTCCTTTCCAGTTCTTTGGTGTTGCCCTGTAATAAAAACACTGTGTACTTCTCTGGTGCGTTTTAACCATGAAATACCTTCCTACAGACAAGTACTTTAATCCTTACTCCAGCCAGAATAGGTAACATCAGCATAATCACCATCACTACTCCCATTTTACAGATGAGAGAGCTGAGGCTCATGTAAGACCTAATCTTCATCTTCCCAGGGATCCTCCAACTCCTAGCCAGGCCTCCCCCAGCTCCTAAATCAATCATGAAAGACTACAGCAATCACATCCAGTACTGTTCTGATCTAGTCTCTTTGCCACTAAATAAAGGCAGAAATCAAGGTGGCAGGATCAATCCTGCATTCAAATCACTGTACTGTCTGCCATCCTCCTATGCTGGTCCAGGGAGCAGAACTGAAAATGTGCCTCAAGGCCCCATTCCGAAACAGATGCCATCACCCTGGCCAGATTCCCCAACCATGCTCCAAGACTGGTATCCATCTCACTTCAACCAGCCCTCCTTCCCAGACCTGGGTCTGTCTACTGGCACAGGGGGACCCTGCCATGAAAATGAGGGCATCTCTACTGGATTGCAGATAATCCCCTCGCTGGGCTGGCCCACCCATTCAACCATCACTGGACCACCCCCAGGCCTGCTACCCCTTTAGACACTCAGCCTCATGCTGCCTAGCTCTTTCTACCAGGTCTCCCCCTCAGATCAATTCCACCTCAGTCCAAAACTTGCCACCTCCTAAGCGGATTTCTGCTTCTTCCCAATTTCTATCCTTCCTCTAGCTCATTACTGCTCTCCTATTGCTTAAGCTAAGTCTATTTCAAATTATAGCTCAGAGAGGGCAGGTGACTTGTTCAAGACTACACAACCATTCAGTGGCAAAGCTGGGGCTTGAACCCAGCTCTCCCAATTCTAAGCCTTGTGTTTTTCCACTAAATCTCAGCTGTCTCTCTCTATCATGCTGCTCAAGAAGCCACTGGTGCATGAGAGGGTGCAGACCACATCTTATTCTCTTTAGTAACATGTACACTGAGGGCCAGGTATATGTTCAGTGACTTCCTGCAGCCCTAGGAGGAGTGACTGTCTTTGTTTATAGATGAGAACATGTTTTCAGACTACTGCAGTGCTATACCTCCAGTCTAAATACAGTTCTGAACACACAGCAGTGGTCAATAAATGTGGGTTAACGGATTTTTTTTTTAATTAGCTTAAGAGAGCCTAATGGAAAGACCTGAAAAACAAGTTTGTGACCAGATCAGGCAAAGAGGTAAGACCCAGCTATCATTCTGCAGAGATCTAAAAATAATATTGTTGCAGGACAATCTCTGGTGGCACTGTGAAGCAGTCCGTAAGTCGGGGTGCCTGATTTTGACTCTACCTGACCTGACAGGCTATGCAACTCTAGGCAAATCTTTTCTATTTCCAGGCCTCATTTCCCCATCTTTAAAAACTTTTTTTTTTTTTTTTTTTTTTTTTTACAAAAGAAAGAAAGAAATCCCAGAAGTTGAACTAGATCATAGGTTCTCTTCAACATTAGTAATACCTGTGAGCTTCTTAGAAATGAAAATTCAGGGGTCCCGCCTGACCTACAGCATCAGAACCTCGGAGACGGAATCCAGTACTCTCCAGGATGACCCTAACGTTCCTTCGAGTTTGAGAACCATTAGACTAGATGACCTCTATGATCCTTCCAGCTCTATCACTCTGAGAACCTTATGCTTTCTCAATTCAACAGCATCAAACTCCTCCCAGTTTTGCCATTCTGATTTTGATCTGGCATGAACTTGGGTCAGCTGGCTCTCTCACCTGGTCATGTCTGATGCTTCCTCCTGTGATTAATAGAAAAGGCCCCAAGAAACAGACAGTATACTCCACTGCACTTATTTTTCCCATTTACCACCTCAGTGGTATGCATTCTGTCACTACATTAAAAAAAAAAAAATCTACATGTACAAAAAAGCCCAACTATGAGCATTGTGGCATCCTGGTACTATCTTTTTAAAAACTGGAAAGGGATTTTACTCCTGAGGCAAGTCAGTATGGAACTGCTGTATTATCTGAAAAATGGGGCCTTCCTGAGCCCGGTGATCTCTTTTTAGTATAAAGCCAGTTGAAGGAATAAGACAGCATTTGCATTCTGCACCAGAAATACTCGTAGATTAACAAACCATTGCTTTCTTGGCCCTTATATATCAAAATAAACAAATCCAGATCAACCTTACAAGTATAAAAACACATCCCAATGAGTACTATTTTCTCTGTGTTAACTATCAACAAATGGACGGTTCACTGCTGAAATAGTGCCTGAAACTGTATTGTGAAATGAATGAATGTGCACCTTCTCAGTGCCAGCATGGGAGATGTAAAGATAAGCAAGTTAAAATTCCACTCTAGGTGGGGCGTGGTGGCTCACACCTGTAATCCCAGCACTTTGGGAGGCCAAAGCAGGCGGCTCACTTGAGGTCAGGGATTTCACACCAGCATGGGCAACATGGCAAAATGCCATCTCTACTAAATATATAAAGAAAACTAGCCAGGCCTAGTGGCAGGCACCTGTAATCCCAGCTACTTGGGAGGCTGAGGTAGGAGAATCGCCTCAACCTGGGAGGTGGACTTGCAGTGAGCCAAGAACCCACTACTGCACTCCAGGCTAAGCAACAGAGCAAGACTCTGCCTCAAAAAATATAAAATAAAATAAAATTCTACTCTAAAGAAACTAAATTTGAGTCTAGTGTCAGCAGTGTCAAACCTGTCCATCCATCCAACAAATGTTCACTATGTGTTTGTCAAGTTCCGGACTGACAGGAATGTACTAAAGAAGTAAAAAGCCCAAAATAAGACAAGCATATTGATAACTACAAGTGAAGGTAAGAAGTGATCAGTGCCATGCAAGCAGTACAGACAAAGGGCCATGGAACCATAAGAAGAAGCGATTATTTCCTGCTAAGGGGGATGGGCAGAAATCAAGGCTTGCTTCGTGGAAGAGGTGGCATTAGTATGCTAGACCTTGAAGATCAATTAGGTTCAAACAGGTAATGATGGCAGGGCAGGGTAATCCAAATGGAGAAACAAAGACAAGAGTGAGGGAAAGCAATGGAGATAAGGTTCCAGAAGTCAGTTGGCCCCATTCAATAAGACCATAAATGTCAGGATAAGGAAGATATACAGGGGATTTATGTCTCCAGGGTTCAGCTCCTTCACCCAGCCTCCCAGCTAGAGATGTCCCTCCTCCCCCATCTCTCCAGGCTCCAGGGACAGAACTGCGCACCTGCTGCCTCACCCATCGTGCTGTGCCTTCCCTGCTGCCTCATGCCTGCGTTCCTCGGGTATCAATGCCTGCGCACGCTTCACTGCACTTGCTATGCCATGTCTTTACACTACTGTTTTCTGTAATTTATAAAACACATACTGCCCACGAGTTTGTATTTTTAATTCCTGTAAGAAGTTTCGGGATCCAATTTGTGTGAAAGTCAGACTGTAACATAATGTAGTATTGTATGATAAAAGCCTCCAAGAATAAAAACAGACAGTATATCCTGCTTATCAGATACTCAAACACTGGTTCCATTCCTGAGTGTCACAGATTTCCTCATGAATAACTCTTCTTTGTTTTGCATCAACTTGTCCCAGTCTTCTTGAAATAAGTTCTAAGGGGATACTTTCTTAATTTTCAAGGCTTCTTTTTCCAAACATTGATTGAGAACCTACTATGTTCCAGGCTGTGCTAAAAGTGGGCACAATGGTTCGCTTAACTTTCACAAGGTAAAACTGTGGTATTTTGTGAGGGTTAAGTCCTGTGAGACATTACTGATCGCTTTTCTATAAGGCTTTTCTATAAGGAATCCTTCTCTAAATATTAAGGAATATGGGCCAGGCGTGGTGGCTTACACCTGTAATCCCAGCAGTTTGAAAGGCTGAGGCAGGAGCATGGCTTGAGCCCAGGGGTTTGAAACCAGCCTGGGCAACACAGTGAGACCCTGTCTCTACAAAAAATACAAAAACGTGGCTGAGTGTGGTGGCATGCACCTGTTGTCCCAGCTACCCCAGAGGCTAAGGTGGGAGGATTGCTTGAACCCAGAAGGTCAAAGCTGCAGTGAGCTATGATCACACCAGGAGGGGACTCCAGCCTAGGGGACAGAGCAAGACCTTGTCTTAAAAAAAATAAGTAAATAAATGTTAAAGACGATGAAAGTTTTAAAATGATTGTAAACTGGGTATCCTGGACTCGATCTTGGAATAGAAAGAGGAAAGTAATGGAAAAGCTGGTGAAATATAAATAGTTTGGAGTTTAGTTCACAGTAATGTACCAACGTCAGTTTCTTAGTTTTGACAAATGTTCCATAGTAATGTAAGACATCAAAAATGAGGACAAGTGGGTGAGTAGTACATGGAAATTTCCTGTACAATTTTTACTTTTCTATAAACCTAAAATTACTCCAAAATTAAAAGTTTATTGAAACAGACAACACTAACAAAACAAATCATTTAGATAACCTCTATTATCTTTTCCAAATCACCGTCTTGTGACTTAATAAAGGTAACACACAATAACAGTGGCTAATATTCAATGGGCACTTATCAAGTGTCAGGCTCTGTTCTAAAGGCTTTATATGTATTAACTCATTTAATACTCACAGCAATGAGATGAGTAATTTTCTTATTATTATTTTATGGATGAGGCAACAGAGGCCTAAAAATACTGAGCAACAAGTTGAGGTATTTTTGGCTGGGCCAGAATGCAAATCCAGGCAGTGTAGCTCCAGAGCTCTGGCCCTTAAGCACTACATACTTAGAGCAGAGCTTTCCAAATGCTTCTGGAATTAGGCCTATCTAACTAGGAATAGCCAAAGGACTAAAGGCAAAGGCTGAAAGGTGAGTAGTATGTTTAATACAAAAGAAGAGGAAGCAAAAAGGACTCTCAAGATGAATTCTTAGCTTCTGAAAATCTCTACTGGAGCAGAACCAGACCCTGCCGAGGTTACCAAAGGCCTCTTCATGTTGAAACGACATCCTTGGTCTTGTCCTAACTGTGCTCTGCCCTCTCTGGCATATCATCCTTGAAGAGTTGCACTACCAGCCCACATCATGCCCTCTAGTCAGCCACTTGCTGGCTGTCTGCTGACATTTTCATCCCTGAAGTGTCAGATTGGGTAGAGAGTGAAATGAAACATGCAGGCTGTCTTTTCAAGGCCTGAAAAATAAGCTTAAGCTTTCCACATGACCGGTTTTCCTAGATACTCAAGAATCCATGCTGAGAACCTAGTAGTGCATTGCCCAATCCTAGAAAGCAAAAACCCCTCCTTTCCAATTTATAATACACCTCATGGACTGTGGTTTCCTCTAAGTGTCAAAAAGAGAGCATCTCACCTCCATTATGGGATCCTTGAGGACAAACTTGGTCTCACTCACCGAACAACAATACGATTCCATAAAGAAATGGTGCCAGTCTCTTGCAAAGATTTGTAGCTGGCCAGGACCACCACCCTGCAATCTGTGCCTCCATTGCAATCACTTGTCTTTGGGAGGTTTCAGAGTGGACAGCATCCATAGGCGTAGCCAGAGGGAAAAAGGTGAGGAGAGAGGAAGCTATCCAGATGGAGAATGAGAAAGGAAGATTTACAGCATTGAAAGAAAGAGATAAGCTTGGGTGACTAAAAAGCAACAGGCAATAAAAAGAAAATGAATCCAGAAGGAGTCAGGATGGAAGAGAACCAATATTCATGGAATGCCTACTGTGTGTGGGCATGAAGCTATGCTCACTGCAAGTGTTTCCTCATATTGCCAGGCTCAAAAATACATGTAGGATCAAGCAATCCAGGTTGACTGCAGCTTGTGCTGACTTAGTCAACATTAAAATTAAACATTTTCTAGTTAAAAGGCCCTGAGAGTTCACAGGAGCGCAACCCTAACATTTCATACACAGATAAACTGAGACTCAGACTCAGAAAAATTCAAGCCCAAAATGGAATGAGAAATACAACCCAGCTCTTTCCACTTCTTTGTCAGTGTTCCTTTCTATACAGATATGAAAAACAAGGCAGATATTGCTGAGAGGCTCTGAAAGAATTCACTGTTAGGTGAAATCTCCCATGATATGGCGGACCAGATTCGTAGATTATCCTGCACCTCATCTAGCGTGTTCCGTCTGCTGGTTGCTACCAGAGACAAGAAAATCGGTAGCATTATTTCAAATGAAGTAGATGTCTTTCCAGAAAGAATATAAAAGGGTACCTTGCCTTATATGAAAAAGATGATTCAGATGAATAAGAATGAAAAATGAAGGCACAGGTGATTCACCAGAATAAGAGAAGCTGGGGGGAAGGTAAGGTGGAGGAAGTGGTAGATGACAAGGTAAACGGAAACTAGACTGGCTAGAATGATGCTGTTCATGAAGAAGCTGAGACTCCCTCGGCCGGGCGCAGTGGCTCACACCTGTAATTCCAGCACTTTGGGAGACCCAGGCGGGCAGATCACAAGGTTGGAAGTTCAAGACCAGCCTGGCCAATGTGGTGAAACCCCATCTCTACTAAAAATACAAAAACATTAGCCAGGCATGGTGGGGCATGCCTGTAATCCCAGCTACTCAGGAGGCTGAGGCAGTGGAATTGCTTGAACCTGGGAGGCAGAGGTTGCAGTAAGTCAAGATCACACCACTGCATTCCAGCCTGGGCAACAGAGCGAGACTCTGTCTCAAAAAAAAAAAAAAAAAAAAAAAAAAAAGGAGCTGAGGCTCCCTCTCATAAGAGTAATTTGCAAGGCAGAGGCTCTGCCCCAAACAAAGCATGAGAATGAGAATATCTTACAGACCTGAGTCAACAATCACTTCTGCAGATGGGCAGTCACGCAGCTGGAACAAAGCCAAAGACAGAAAGTTCTGCATCAAAAAAAGTCATTGCCTCTCACTTCTCCAGATTCAGGCTATACTGAATATTGGTCTACGTTATATCAATGTGTTAGGGAATCTCCACCAAATCGGCCACGTCAGAATTTCAGTTATTCTATTCCCCGTGACTCCCCGGCAACCCTCCATGCCTTTCTACCTCCACACTCTATCTCCCACAAGACCCAAGCACTCCTCCATGAGGAAAGGCTGTTCTGGTTACATACCCTCCACTCCAGTTAAAGGACTCTATGTCTAAAATCGCCCACTTTACGTGCACAACTTTCAGACAAAGTAGAATTCTGACCCTGTATCATAGTTACTAGGGTGAAAGTCTGAGTACCCCTTCTGGGCTGTAGGAGGCTGGTGGCCAGGGTTCACAACCCACAGCACCTTTCCCCAAAGCATATTACATCACTGAGCCCAAGAAATGCTCCAGTAAAAAGGGTAGTAGGGGGGTGCAGGGGTTCTATGATCAAATAACTTTGGGAAACAAACCTTCTGGGGGGTCAGAGTATACATTCATTTACTAAAGACTCCGAAAATCCCATGGTAAAGATATGCAATACTGAAATTTCCTTAATTTTGTTTAACTTGGACTTTTCCAAACTTACTTGGCTACAGGACCCTTTTCTTAATAGAACAGCCTTAACACTTTGGAAATGCTGTCTTACAGAATCACAGCATTCTAAAGGAGCTTCGTGCTCCTACAGCAGAACTTTGCAGTTTTCACACTGGTCTGTGTCCTCCTTAAGAGCAGGGGCCTTGTCTGAATCAACATGTATCCACAACACTCGGCTAAGTGTCTTGCACACTGCAAGCCAATAATATGTGTTACACGGATAAACTAAACCCAATCCTCTCATTTCTAGGATGAGAAAATAAAACCAAATATGTCAGAATGACCTCTTTTATGGTTTCCTTAGTGTTTAAAAGAAGCCTCACACAGAGAATGTGCTCAATACCTTTTGAAAAATGAAATGTAATAGAATGGGATTGAAGAAAAAAGATTGAAAAAGTTCCTCAGTTATACTAAGAGCCCAAACTTTCTATAACATGATGGACCTGCTGCCTCTTCTCCTCTTTCACCCGAGTGAAGGTCTTAACTAGAAGAAAATAAAAATGATGAATCAAAAAAGGAAAACTGTAGGAAAACCAAAGCCCCCTTGGGATGGGAGGTGGGGAGGTGGTGTTTGGAAACTGATGGGGATAAACAAGACCTGTCTGTATCTAATTTAGACTTAATAAGATAGTTTGCTGAATGTGAATTAAATACTCAGTGGTTGTTACCAACTGTGGTGATTAACTTAATTTTGAATTAAATAAGCAATAAATGCTTAACTGAAGTTCTATTAAATTTTACCCAGTGAGTGAGAAATATGAGGCTCTTAATTGACTTTAAACAAGATAGTTATGGCAAGTTAGTTGAATTTTTATTACCTGAAGATAACTGCCTTATTAAATCTAAATTGTCTATTTTATTTGATAGGGAAATACATCATCAGTTCTTCTCATTTACCAAAAACATGTCAAAAGAGGTTCACAATTGGTCTGAAATGCTTGGGTTGGGATTTATTTCCTGATCCTATTTTAATATTAAGTTTATTCATTTAAGAATGAATTTAGACTTCAGCAGTAGAGAGGTCTAGGAAGGAATTATAACTGAAGAACCAGGTGACCATATTTTCTAAACCAAAAATCAGGACTCTGATTTTTCAACATAGACACAGTTTATAGATGGTATTAACATCACAATACTGAAATTTCCAGGATGTCTCCATGGTTTAAAAGGCTACAGATACAAAACTTTTAAAATCATTACTGTTCAAATAAATGGTTGGCTCTGCTACTGAACAAGCTATATGGTCCTAGGTAATTAACCTCACTTTTCCAGACCTCAACTATCACACATGTTAAATGAAGAGGTTGTAAGTCACTGTCTTTACTCATTTATTTTTTTCTTCATAGTATGTGCAGCGCCTAGAACAGTGCCTGGCACAGAGTAGGTAGCTTAATAAAGGCTGAGAGAATGAATGAATGCATAAATAAATAAATGTAAGCAACTCAAAACATTAAACATTTTTAGCCCTTTTATATCAAGCATCTTCAGCCCAGACTATTTTTAAATATTGTCATCTGACAATCCATATAAAAAGAAGCACAAACAATAAACCACTACTCGGGAAATTTTTTTAGTAATTAAAGAAATGCAAATTAAAACAATAATAAGATATTTCTTACATATTAATTTAGCAAAGACAAATGCAAGTTATAAAATTAAATACTGGTAAGTGCACAGAGAAACAAGTAGATTCACATATTGCTAATGAAAGTGCAAGTCAGTAGTCTTTCTGAAGGCTGACTGGCAACTAATCTGAAAAGTAATAGAAGTAGTTGGGAATTTTGTGCCTATAATTCTTCTCTGAAAGAACTTAAAAATTATTTAGCCAGTCAGCAAACACGGGGTCTACCATAGGTCATAATTTGGAGAAATAAAAAGAAAAACACAGTGGGTGTCTTATTAGCTAATGGGTTGACAGAGAATCCTAAAAACACACACACACACACACACACAAAGATAACATTTTGCAGTTGCAATGCATGGCAGGCCTCTTTGTGTGTGTGTGTGTGTGTGTGTGTGTGTGTGTGTGTGTTGGTGGAGTCTCGCTCCATTGCCCAGGCTAGAGTACAGCGGTGGCACAATCTCAGCTCACTGCAACCTCTGCCTCCTGGGCTCAAGCGATTCTACTGCCTCAGCCTCCCAAGCAGCTGGGACTAAAGGCACGAGCCACCATGCCCAGCTCATTTTTGTATTTTTAGTAGAGATGAGTAGAGATGGCATTTTGCTTTTTTGGCCAGGTTGGTCTCAAGCTCCTGACATCAGGTGATCTGCCTGCCTCGGCCTCCCAAAGTGCTGGGAATACAGGCATGAGCTACCGCGCCCAGCCAACATGGCAGGCTTTGAGGCTTTACTACACTGACCATAGAATTCCTTCCGCAATCATGTTATGTAAAAGATACTATTAAATTCTTTTACAGATGAGGAACTGGAGGTTCAGAGAGGCTAAGTAACCAGTACACGATTATATGGCTAACAATTGGCAGAGCTATAATTTAAATCCAAACCTTCTAACTCTCCAAACCATCCATGTAGTTTCTACTACATCCCTCAGCAATAACCACATAATGCAAGGCGCAAAAATTGTAACCACTAGAAGGAAAAGTCAAAGTGCCAAGAAGGTACCCAATCAGGTGGTGGTGTTTTTTTGTTTTCTAATTTCTTAAGCTATTCTTAAAACTCAAGTCATCATTTATTACTTCAAATATATTATTCATTCCTCCATTCATTCATATGTTCATTCAATAAACATTTATTAAATTATTTATAGCATCTCAGGATTTGCAGCAGATGCTGTGGATATGAATATGAACAAAAGCTAAAGCCTGACTCAGAGATCTGCACAGGCAGGGAACAGGAAGAATTTGGCATTGCAATAATAGAAAACTTAAGTCCTGGTTCAATGTTTAACTTGCTTGGGTTCTGGGCAAATCATTTAACCTTTCCCAGGCTCAAGCTCCTGATTAAACTTGGACAATAATAATAACCATCCACAGGACTACTGGTATGATTTACCTGTAATTTGTAGGGAAACACATGGCTATCTGTAAAGCCCTATAAGAAATGGCAACAGCAAGAAAAGTATTATGCTATGTGGATGAATTCCACTTTGACCAGGATCCTGCAAGCTGGGTCAGCCTACCAACATCTCCCAGATGAGTAAGCGTTAATTTATTGGCAACAAAATGGTGATTCCATCACTGCTCTGAATGAAGTACAGGCCACCATTCTTAGCGCTCAATCATCCATTTTTAATTCTCTCTGCCTTTTGTCTAAAATAATCCTGAGGAGCCAAATGGATGAAGCACTCCCCGATAAGATTGTTCTAAGTCTCTTTTCCCAGGAATTAAATTTAACGACGACAAGAAGAAGGAGAAGGAGAAGGAGGAGAAGAAGAAAAGAAGAAAAAAATCAGGGTTGATAGGTCTTAAAGACCTTGTAGAGGAGTTTTCAACCAATGCCTGAACTTTCACGGTAGCAGTCCAGTTAGTCACTGCTTGAATATCTCCAGCGATTAGAGATTCAATAACTCCAAAAAGAGCCAATCTCATCTCATTCAGAATCAAGAGATGTCATGGAATCCTTATAAGATAAAAAAGGGTGGAGATCTTGACAAGCAGTTCTCTCAAAAGCCATATGTTCTGTCACCCGTGTAAGACACTGGGCAGAGGATGAGATCACCTCAGTGTTATGCTGGGACCAGGGCTGTGACCTTTGCCCGTGTCATTTTCTTAGGGGCTGAGTCTCCCCTTCTGCAAAATGAGAAGACTGGGTGACTTCTATTCTATCTATGAGTCATCTCTCATATCGACTGCCTCAACCCTAATTCAGTTTTGCTTTATCATTTCCCTGGGCTGTTGTAGCAGCTCAGACAGCTCCTGCTGTCTCTAGCACCTTCGCCTTCAATCCATCTAGCACACTACAGCTGATTATTTTCTTAAGGCACAGATGCACTCATCTCATTGATCTACTTGATGCTCCTTTCAGAATGCAGTCTCAGCTTCTCGGTACAGCAATCAAGGTTTCTCTCAATGTAGACCCTAACCCATCTCCATAGCCTCTCTACTATGCAGTCTACCTTCATGACTGATTTTTCAAGGCAGCATGCACTTTCTCACCTCCATGTCTCTATTCATGTTATTTCTCCCACTTAAATATCCTCTACCCCACCAAACAAATTCCCACTTACCCTTCAATGCCCAATCAAATGACAATCTCTTTATCTGAGTTTCCCCAGGTCCCTAGGGAGTTACCATCCAATTAGAGCCATCAGACTTTTTTCCTGACAGACAGGGTCTCACTCTGTAACCCCAGCTGGAGTGCAGTGGTATGATCACAGCTCACTGCAGCCTCAAACTCTGGAGCTCAAGGGATCCTCCTGCCTCAGCCTCCTGAGTTGCTAGGATTATAGGCATACACCACCACACTGGCTAATTTTTTTATTTTTATTTTTTTAGAGATGGGATCTTGCTATATTGCCCAGGATGGTCTTGAACTCCAGGCCTCAAGTGATCCTCCTGCCTCAGCCTCCCAGAGTACCGGGATTACAATGTGAGCTACTGCACCTAGCCCCTTCAGATATTTTTTGCATATACTTCTACGTACTGTCTTGATTATTTATGTGACCTCCTGGAAGCAGAGACCACACTGCATTCATGTTTCCATCGTCAAAACCCAAGTAACATATCACTAATGCTTTCACAGATGGACCTGACACATGATGTCAAATGAATACACAAATGTGTCAAATTTATGGAAAGAATGTTATCTTTAGGATCCTGTCCAGCTGTCACAATTGGAACCCTAGATATTCTCCAAGTAAAGCTATTAAACTATGACCAAGAAGAGAGATTTCCAGGGTGACAGTGACCACTTACAGGAACACTGACCTATCTTTCACCTCATTCTAAGAAAAGGTGTCACTTACCTGCCTGGCCACGGCAGAGTTTGCCTTTCCCATGAGTCAGGGCACACCCAGCCCTGTGGGTGGCAACTCTTTATTGCACTTCCTGAAAATGATTCGTTTTCATACCAAACAAGACAGAAGCTCCAGGTGCCAACCAAGTTATTTTCTTCCTTGAACTAAACAAGAACCATTTTCAGTGGAAATTCACTAGGAAGTACAAGTGCAGATGACTCTGCATAATGGAAATGAATTTCCACTGTGACCTCTTGGCACAGAGTTTAGTAGAGCATTAGGCTTCCACAGTTACAGCTAGAGATCATTATCAAGATGGGTCACTGGATGGAAAATAATAGATTCAGGAGCCCAGCTAAAGTACACACATGAACAGAGAACGAATCTTATTTCTTAACTCTCAGTAGCCAGAGCAATTCAGCTGCCTGCTGCATCCTGGACTAAGCCTTCCCATCCTTCAATGTCTAACTGAAGACTCAGCACTTCCAACAAGCTCCAGCAATTCACAAGTCCATCAGTCCTTCACATGCCTCTCCCATGGCACTCTCTTATATTATAGATATACATTAACATGTTTTTATCAACCCTCATAAACAGTAAGTGCTTACTATCTTGACATACCCCAAACAGACTTAAATTCCTCTGCCTCCCGGGTTCAAGTGATTTTCCTGCCTCAGTCTCTCAAGTAGCTGGGATTACAGGCATCCACCACCACACCTGGCTAAATTTTTTTTTTTTTTTTTGTATATTTAGTAGAGATAAGGTTTCATCAGGTTGACCAGGCTGGTCTTGAACTCCTGACCTCAAGTGATCCATCCACCTCAGTCTCCCAAAGTGCTGGGATTACAGGTGTGAGCCACCAAGCCTGGCCACTCAGCAGACATTTCGTGAGCACCTAGCACCTCCCCTAACTAAAAGAGTGGATGTTTGTTGAGTCCTTCCCTTCCACCTGGCCTTATGCACGTTATTTATACTACCTCACTCAATATTCACCTATAAGTAGGGTGACCATATAATGTATCCTCCGAATCAGGACACCTATGAGAGTAAAAAGGAACACTATTGATACCACTGAAGTCCTCTGCAAGTTGACAGTTGTGCTGCTGGGTGGTAGCCTGAGTAATTAAGGGACACTAACAATGGCTTTAGCAAGAAGGGTGCGTGCTGGAGGCAGGTCAAAGCATCCTCCTTTAAGGTCAGTGACCCTGACCTGCTCTGATCCTCATGCTTATCTAGCCTATGAAAGGTTCCCACACAAGTTTCTGAAGAAGACCTGGTTTTGCCTTCAACACCAGCTTTCAGTTTGAACTACAGAGGGATCTCCAGCTATGATGCAAAGCCACAACACAGGCAATTACAACAGCAGAAGCAGACCCTCCCCAGGTAACAGATACAAACAGTGCAAACAAAACCCAAAAGCAGATGGGATGGGGACAGTAGAAGAAGGGACACTGCACAGCCATCCACTGGTGACAAATCACCTCTTTGCACAATCTGGAAATGCCCGTGAATGTCTGTGGCACTCATCCCACTTTTGGGGGCACACTATACTCATCCATGGTGACCTCATTAATAAGTGATCTAAAAATGAATACATGGAGAAAACAAATAGTGCCTGTGACCACCCAGGGAGCACCCTGTATTAAACAGCACAGCAAGGACTTGAACTAGAAGTTGTCTGGGTCTGAATCCCTTGAGCCCCATAAGCGGAGTAAGGTGTCATCACTGTGTGCCAGATGCCCCGCTGGGTGCCCAGAATCGGCCACATGTACAGACTGCATTACCGCTGACAAAGCGCCGTCACAGAAATGCCCCTGATTCTCACAAATGCATTGTGATGTATCACAGGATCTCCACTGAAAGGTAATTTAGGCTGAGGGATGTTCCAGAACTTGTTCAAGATCACAGGGCTTGTGGTTAGCCCAAACACAGATCTTTGTTTTCCCTACACCAAAAATCACTGGTATTGCCAAAATGATCCAGTATGGTGAAGCCCAGATCCTTGAACTCCCCGGTCCCAAATCTGATTTTTGGAAGGCAAAGCCTCAAATATAGTCAGCTAATGCTACTAATTAGTACTAGTGAATAATAATAACTACTTCTCAGCTGTGTAAAGGGCTTGCAGGGATGTTCACATCAACTATGCTCATTTGCAAAAGTTAAGGAACAAGACAGGAGTTTTGGAGAGGGGGGTTTGATACTCACTCTGCCACTTAAGGCCCTGCGCCCCAGTTAGGAAAGTTTTATCACCCTTGAACTCTTGACCACTATCTGCAAGATAAGACTGATCTAGCCAACTTGTCTCTTGCATTATAATTGGGAACAAAGTAATAAAATGCATTTGCTATATTAAAAGTGCTATGAAGGCTATGAAATACTCATGGTTTCTGTGAGATACATTGTGATGCACAGGTTTAATAGGGAAGGCAAACACAAGAGGATCTACCTTGTAATGGATCTAAGACTATTGCCTAAAAACCTTTAGGCAAGCAAAAATAAGTAAATGTTAATGGAGAACAGTAGAGAGCAGGGGCAGGGAGCTGTCAAAAGCAAGGAACCTTGATGTTAGCATGGAGGCACAGCTTGGTTCTCGCAAACAAGCATCCATGGCAGTAACATAAATGGCAGTAACATCCATGGCAGCCATCCATGGCAGTCACATAAATAAATCCCCAGACCACACACACTCAAACTGAACCATCTTAATCTGATTACTTTCTAAGTATGAAGCACAAGTTTCAAGCCTAAGATATGATAATCTCCAAGTAACGTCCTCTCCTAAAATTCTCCAAAGCAGAGAAACCCCTGGTGGAGGGTCGAGTGGGGAAGGAACGTGTGAGGTACAGCGGAAATCGAGAAGGAAAAATACCTGGAAACAGGGCTGGCCTGGAAGTAAAGGCTGTGACCCAACTCCACGTCAGCTGACAAGGGTGTGATTGAACAAGTCTGTCCCTTTTCTGGGGCCTCAGTTTCCTCATCTGCATAACAAGGGATCAGCTCATTCTGACCAAGAAGACCCCAGTCCATGCTTAGCTGGCAGCTTGCTGCTTCTCCTGTTGACTACAAACTTTGGTGTACATTAAAAATATTCTTTTCCCCAGCCAAGGCTGATAAGCTGTCAAACAATTAGAAGGACAAAAGCTGGAACTAAGCTACCTAATATTATTCTAGCAGCAAACAGTTTCTGGAATCCATTTTTCCCTCGCTTACTCTGCTGACCTGATACAGGCCCATTCCTCCTGTCCTGGAACACTTCAGCAGCTTTCTAAGTTGGCACTCTGCCTCTGGTCTTGACCTGCCCTCACTCTGCCACCAGAGCTCTTTGAAATACAGATCCAACAAGGTCCTCCTTTGCTCAAAATAATAATAATAAAAGCCTTCCTGCTCCCTCCCACCTCTGCCATCATCCTTAGCTTGGTCCATCAGCCCTTTATTAACTAACCCTCCCTAGCCAGCCCCATCTCTCACAGTGATCTCCAAACACACATTTATATTCCTCAAACACTTTTAGGCCTCAGGCCTGGGCACATACACCAAGGTCCCTATGGCTAGAAAGCTCTTCCACTCCTGTCCACCATGTAAACTCCTATTCACTTCTCAAAACCCAACCAAATGTCTTCTTTTCCACAGGCATTCGCCAGTTCTTCTAAAAGACTGGTCACTCCTTTCTCCATGTTCCCATTAGCCCTTTGCTCATTACTTTATTAGGGCCTTAGCATCTTCTCTTTCAGTTTTTTTCCTATGATAGAATGAAGACTCTGGAAGGCAGAGCCTATCTCAGTTTTCTTTGTAACCAGTATCTAGCATTTCTGCCTGGCATACAGTAATCGCTTTGTACACAAGTACCGAACTTAATACATGAAATTGAGTTGTATCTGATCACAGATATGTGTGAGTTGGAAGGGTTAAGGAGTCTGGAAATTGCTTCACAGCACAAGGTAGATTTTGATATTGATCCTAGAATCACAGGTTTACAACAGGCAGAGACAGAGAGGCTGGAAACTCCAGGTAGATAAAACAGCATAAGAAAAGGCATGGATCAAGAAAACAGAGGGCCAGGCACAGTGGCTCACTCCTGTAATCCCAGCATTTTGGGAAGCCAAGGCCAGAGGATCACCTGAGGTCAGGAGTTCGAGACCAGCCTGGCCAACATGGTGAAACTCCGTCTCCACAAAAATACAAAAATTAGCCAGGCATGGCAGCAGGCATCTGTAATCCCAGCTACTTGGGAGGCTGAGGCAGGAGAATCACTGGAACCTGGGAGGCGGAGGTTGTAGTGAGCCGAGATCATGCCATTGCACTCCAGCCTGGGCAACAAGAGTAAAACTCCATCTCAAGGCTGAGTGTGGTGGCTCATTCCTGTAATCCCAGCACTTTGGGAGGCAGAGGCAGGTGAATCATGAGGTCAGGAGTTCAAGACCAGGCTGGCCAACATGGTGAAACCCCATCTCTATTAAAAATTAGTCGGGCGTGGTGGTGGGCACCTGTAATCCCAGCTACTCAGGAGGCTTAGGCAGGAGAATCGTTTGAACGCAGTGGGTGGAGGTTACAGTGAGCCGAGATTGCGCCACTGCACTTCAGCCCGGGCGACAAAGTGAGACTCCGTCTCAAAACAAACAAACAAACAAAAAATACTTTGTCTCAAAACAAAAGAAAACAGAGGAATGTTCAAGATCAGCTGTCTGTGTGAGGGAAAAGTGAAAGAGCAGTTGCAGCTGCAATTACCCTTAGCATAATTCATCTCACAACCCTCAACTTTACACTCCTAGTCCCCCAGTCTTCACTCTGCTGGCAGGGACTGCCCCATGCCACCTGTGCCAGCAACAACAGGCTCCAGGTTCTGGGGCAGTAAAAACAGTCCTGCTCCCCCAAGATTGCTATCCTGTGGCTGCAGTGAACTATTTTACTCCCTCTCTTCATCAAGCAAGTATTTCTGGAGTGCCTACCATGTGTCAGGCACTCTTCTGGGCATTGGGAATACAGCCATCAACAAGCAGACATCATTGCAATCCTCAAGCAGCTTATTTTAAAGTGGAGAGGAGGCAGACACGCAAATATGTAAGATGAAGTGGCGATGCATGCTTATTTGTGCCCATAAACATTGTTCATTCACCAAACAGCTACTGAACATCCTGGCGTCTGTCTCCTCTCACAACACAATAAACAGATTATTAATGCTTTTATCTGTGAGTGGCCAAAAATGTAGATGACCCACCTGACTCAGGTAGGTGACAGGAAGGATTGCAGGTGATCCCTCAGAGCCTTGAGCCAGAAAGCTTTGCTAGAGGACACAGAAGTTATATGGTTCAGCACCAGAGAACATATAGCACTGTTACAGGAGCCGTAAGATCAAAGGCAATGACTGAGTTCAAGACTCCATCACCTCCCCACTCTGTTACCTTACTACCCCAACCGCCTCTCCACAAGGATAAATCACATCCTTATCACAAGGGACTGGGGAGAGGAGCTCTATTGAGAGAGGCAGATGATTTGCGAGAGAGGCTCAGTCCTTTCCAGTTAGGTCTGGGGAGAGACAACACCCAAGATAGCATTGTAAGAGAGAAAAAGGGGCCAGGACAGCACCAGTGTGGGACTGAGAAGCCCGTTTGTCCACGTGCATCCTCAATTGTGACCCCACTAGGCCTCCATGAATGTGGGCTAATTAAATTCCAGGGAAGAAAACAGACAAGCAATGTCGATTTGAGCTTTTCATGCATGTGGGCATAGAAAAGAGTGGTGAAGAGGCTATGAAATCAGGCAGAAGTTTGAATGTCTCCTGGTAGTTGTGTAACCTGATTTCACCAAATTCATTTTCTCATCTGCAAAACGAGACTGGTCATCAAAAAGCCTACTTTAATGAATCAGTATGATAATTACAAAACAGGTGCTAAGCATTGAAAAATATTTCAAAATTATATTACTATTTAAAAAGAATGATAGGAAAGTAAACATTTTCTAACCTCAACTCTGTGGTTTACCTGCTTCCAAACATTAATCCCTACAGCCACCTACAGCTACTATCCACCTACCAATCTCACTGATGTGACCAACATCTAGAATGCACCCGCCTTTTTCTCCAAGCCTCCAGGCAGCCTACATCAGAATTCCACAACACACTTGAAATCCTTCGACCCTTCCCCTTGTCCTCAGGTTCTCTGCCTCACACGCTCCCTCAAGCCAACAGATTTTCACCCAGCTACTAGCTTCCTGCATGCAGCAACACGATTATATCTTCCCCTTCCTCACCTCTACCAAGTTTCTTCTAGCAAAGCACAGCCCTCCAAAGCCAGATTCCAGGAAAAGTCCCACCCACCAATGAACATACTCAGCTTGGAGCCTCTAATTGCGGCCCAGGGTCAAAGTTCCAGGTTCACTCAGCCTAAAAGTGGTACTATGACTCCTGCATTACCATTCAAATAACTACTCCCACAGAGATAACTCTAGAGACCCTGCCCAGCCTTAACCTCCTATGAATCTCTACAGAACCACTTAACGGCCCCTATCGAGATTAATTTAAACCTTACTTAGTAAAAAGTAAAGGCCCTCTTCTTTCTGCATTTTCCACGGTCCTCTTCATGCCTGGCCATTCAAAACATAGCCTGGAGAATAAAGCAGCTTCTCCCGGCTTCTGCATCTGCTACTATCTTGCTAATAGGTCCTTCTCTCACCTGTCCTTCCACCTGGATAATTCCTACTCATTCCCAGAGGTTCAGCTCAGACACCCCGCTCTCTACAATGACTTCCCTGAGAGTGAGCCTTCTCGGTGAAGAGCAGCCAAAACTTACCCTGTAAAAGCACTTAATACACAGACATGCCCCACTCCACCTTTCTCCCTCCCCTCACACACACCACACACTTGTGTGCTCCTCAAAGCCAGGGACCATGTACACCTCATCTTTGTACGCTCAGGGCCTAGCCAGTTTCTGGTTCACTGTAAGCAGGCTCCAACCCCAGCTTTTACCCTGTTACCTGCCATTTTCTATCTCCCTGTCTTTTTTCTGTTTAATGTAGCAAACCTCTGGGCCAAGGGGGCTACCCAGTTCTCATGAGTTACACTCTGCCCATGTACAAAATCCCCATCATTCCAGCATCTTCAGCATAGTTCTGAAATCAAATCCCATCTAACTCTTGCCCCATTCCCAATTAACCCAGACTGGCTCCACAGCAGGGTGAAGTCACATGTCATCACCAAGAAGCAAAAGTTCTGGGTTGTAATTTTGAGTACATCTCTAATTAGCTATATGACCTTGGGCAACGGTTAAAATAAAGGTGACAGCAGCACTAGGCCTCATTCTCAGGGGACCTTTGAGATTCAAGTGGAATATCTGATTGGAAAGTGTTTTATAAAGTGCAAAGCACTGTACAATCATAAACGACATGATGAACAATTTTATCAAATTGAAGCCATTGACTATAAGATGTGCCATTATCAACTTAGAATGAACAACAGCTGCACAACTATGGCACATTGTGATAAGACAACCACATTTCAGTGATATTAAAATGTGAAAAAAGCGTGTTTTAGAATTGATTCAATACAACTTGTCTCAATAAAGTATAGGAACCTGCTATAAAATTTTCATATTTGCCAATGGCACATAATAGGGATCCAGTAACCTATGTCAAGTAAATGAACAAGAACCAATTGATAATATTATTTTTCTTGGGGGGGCACCCACGGCGGGGAAATGGAGTCTCACTCTGTCACCCAGGCTGGAGTACAATGGCACAATCTCGGCCCACTGCAACCTCCTCCTCCCAGGTTCAAGCGATTCTCCTGCTTCAGTCTCCCAAGCAGCTGGTACTATAGGCACATGCCACCACACCCAGCTAATTTTTGTATTTTCAGTAGAGACGGGGTTTCATGATGTTGGCCAGCCTGGTCTTGAACTCCTGACTTCAGGTGATCTGCCCGCCTCGAGCCTCCCAAAGTGCTGGGATTACAGGCGTGAGCCATCGTGCCCAGCCAATAATATTCTTAGGCCAAATTATCATCTCTTTCATTGGAATTGGGCAGCAGGAGGCTTCCCAATGCCAGTACTTCCCCTCTAAATCATGTCTCAGCATGCTCAAAACCCTCAAATGATGACTTTAAGATATATCCAAACTCCTTAGCCTGTCATTTTTAAGGCACTTTATAACTAAGTTTCCTCTCCCCTCCATCATTTCCTGGAACTGTCTTCACCAGAATGTGTCACTCCAAGAAGGATCCTACTCAAGTTCGGGCCATAGCAATCAGCTCATCAGCTCAACTTCTCCCTCTGCGTACACTCAAAACCAACTCTAGGCCCATGCTACTTACAGAGAGCCTGCCTCTGAGGGAACTGCCTGACCCTAAGGCCCCAGGCTTTTATCCCTACCATTCAGATTAAGTAATCCCATCTGGAGCGTACATTCTAGACTATAAAGGTTTGGGTGTTGGGGTTGGGGGCTACATTGCAGAAATTAAATGCAAAAATACATAGTCTTTTTTTTTTTTTTTTTTTTTTTTTTTTTTTTTTGAGAGGGAGTCTCTGTCTGTCGCCTAAGCGGGAGTGCAGTGGTGTGATCTCAGCTCACTGCAACCTCCGCCTCCCGGGTTCAAGCGATTCTCCTGCCTCAGCCTCCCGAGTAGCTGGGACTACAGGTGCCCGCTACCAAGCCCAGCTAATTTTTTGTATTTTTAGGGTTTTGCCATGTTGCCCCAGCTGGTTTCGAACTCCTGACCTCAGGCAATCCGCCCGCCTCGGCCTCCCAAAGTGCTGCGATTACAGGCGTGAGCCACCGTGCCTGACCCACATACTTTTTCCTTTAACTGCCCCCTGGTGCTGGCAGGAACTGTGCAAGCAGAAAAACTGGTGACGAAGTAGAGAAAACCCTATTGGGTGTCCTAGCCCCCCACTGTCCACCATTATTGACCGTAGACTGTAGGTCTAGCACTCACCTTTGTGGACCTTTACCTATTCTTCTGTCTATAAGAGTTGAGGCCGGGGGAGGATGGGAGAGGGAATTGGATGATTTCTAAAGGTGCCTATCCACACTTTCCCTTTCTTCACTTTAGGCTTTCTTAAAATGCACATGTGCAGGGAAAGGTAAGCCATTAAGTCATTAACACCTTAGTGAGAGTGAATTTTACAGGAAAGGCAAGACATTTAGAAAAAGGGGAAGGAATAGAAACAGAAAGGGGACTGAAAACACAGGCAAGTGAGTTTCATACTAGTAAAAGCCCCAGAGAAGACCTGAGTTCTCACTGGTTGTTTTGTGTTGGGGGAGGAAAAGCAGTGGATCCCTTCTAAGGGAAGGGAAGTGGGAGAGATTTTTCAGTTCTCCTAGGACTCTGAGGTTCCAAAGGCTCTGCCCCGTCCAAGCACCCAGGCACAATTCCACTGATTAGCTCATCTCATGTCTCAACCTCCCCCATCCCCAACTCCTTGCCTCCAACTAAAGAACATTTATACTTTCATCTCCATTTCCCACACTACTTAGTCTTCTCTGGCCCACAGTTCCCTCGAAGAGATGTCTTCCTCCAAGCCGCTAGCTGGCTTCAGGAAACTGCTCATCCTTCAAAAGCCCCATTAAGTGCAGGACTCTCCAAAGGGCCGTCCCAGGGACCAGAAAATCAAACTCCTTCCCTGCAACTTCCTTAAACTTTGTCCTTGCCTTTCCTCCAGCACTTAGCACTTTCTACCCTAGGCCAGGTTTGACTCCTAGGTTCAACTGAGCTCCTGAAGGGCAACGTCCAACACACCCAGCACAGTGTCTGCCACACACAGGGTGCCAGAGAAACGCTTGGAGAAGGGAACTGAAGTCCAGAGTCAACTATTTGAATTATGGTTTGGCCTCTAGTAAATAACTTCCGGGCGACCCTCCTTCTCTCTGGGCCTCAGCTGCCCCAACTGTAAAATGGGAGGACTTGGAGGACTGGGTCTAGGCCCTTTCCGCTGTGACAACTGTGATTCCGCGAAAGCTCTAAGCGGATGGGCGTGGCCCCGCCCCCTGGGCGCCCAGAAAAGTCCGGGCAGGGGGCGCGCAAGGCTCCAACCCCGCCTAGCCTGGGGTCGACGCTTTCGGAAAAACTCTGGGGCCCCCTCCCCCATGGCGTGCACCCCGTGATTGGGCCGCGGCTGGCACTTCCGCACAGCGGGCCAGGCCAGAGCAGGGCGCGCGCCCCGCGCTCCTGCCACCCCGGAGGCGCTCGCGCCGGGGGAGGGCTGGGGGTTCCCGAGGCGACCGCGGGCGGAGGGTGAGGGGAAGGAAGGATTTACAACAATACCTCAGGGAGGAGGCAGCCGGGGCAGCGGCGGCGGCGGCGGCGGCAGCGGCGGCGGCGGCGGCTGGAGGCGGAGGCAGAGACAGAGGAGGAGGTGCCCGGGCACTCCCCCTCCCATTGTCCCCAGCCCCGGACAGGCCCGGCCCCGCGCCCCACACTGGCCTCCTCGAGCGCGCCGCCCGCGCCCAGCGCCCCGCGCCCCGCGCCCCGGGCCGTGCAGCCAGCCCTTACCTTGCAGCGCCCGGCTGTCCCCCGATCGCTAAAGCTACTTATCCCGGGAAAGCTCGCGCGGGACCTGGGAACGAACCCACAGACAAAAAGTGAAACTTCGGCAGGGCTGGAGCTGCTGCTGGTTGGTGCCTTTCCCCCTCCTTCCTCCCCACCGTCCCCACCCCCTCCCCTTGGTCTCCCGTGCGGTGCCCTGAGCGCTGGAGGCTGACGTCAGGGGCCTGAATTCCTGACTTTGCCTGCACGCATTTGTCCATGTAAGGTATGGGAAGGCGTGTGCCCGCGGAGCCGCCGCGCAGAGCTCGCCTGGCGGGGGAGGGGAAACCCGCAGCCGGCAGTGGCTTTGCCAAAAGGTGGGCGCACTGAGGGCACTTGCATTTCCTGAGAGGAAGAGGAGGAGACGCGGGAACGCAGGGAGCTTGCAAAGGAGGAAGGGAAAGAGGGAGATGTGGAGACTTTACCCCTGCTAGAGGAAGAGGAAGGAGACGTAGGAGGAAGCGGCCGCGTCAGGGGGCTCCTGGAAAATGGAAAAGCCTGCGTCCACTATTAAGGCGTCAAATTAAGGCACTGAGCCTGAGTGGAAGAGATCCAGCCATGAAATCCCCTTCCAAGATTTTCCTCGTGAGCCCCGCCCTGGATTCCCAGCAAGACTCAAAACTTACAAGGTGTCAGAGCTGGCAAAGACCAACTTCCAACCCGTCCGCTTGGCACGTGAGGAGACTGAAGCTCTCGGAAGAGAAATGACTTGTACAGGGTCGTCACTCAACAGATCGAGGAGCAGGCCCAGGCGCTCTGCCTCCCACTTGGGTTGCCGCCTCCAGGAAGGGCCCTGGCTTCCTTTTAGCCCTGAGCCTTGAAGCAGGTTAGATGTCCACAGGCTGCGCGGACCACCCAGTGATTTCTACTGCTCTTGGCCCAGAGCCAGTTCCTGGAAGGTCCTGGTTGACAGTGAGCCCTGAATATCAATGACAATCAGTTGCTCCAGGGCAACTTCCTCTGTCCTGTGCTCAAATATATGAATCCCTGGAGTTTAACGTTTACTTCTGAGCCCCGCCCAGAAAGTTTGCTCTGTGCTTATAGCTTCAAAAAAGTCTGCGAACGGGATGAACTGGTTTGAATACAGACAAGCCTGTTATTGGAAAGTTTGAGTTGGATTTTTTTTCCCCCTCTGACATCTGTAAGGGTGAACGACGATGAGAACCACCACTTACTGTGCTAGGGGATTATGACGTGCAGCAGCCATTGCCTGGAAAGCACTCCATGCCCTGGGACGTCCTTTCCTTGTACTTCTCTCCTATTAATATCTAAAATAATCCCTCACGTTAGCATATAATGAAAGCAGTCTCTCACCCGGCTATTGCATCTTCAGGTGAGTTAGATAGGACAAAGCGTAGTCCCCCGCTTTACACTTCAGGCAAAAACTTAAGGAACGTTACTCGCCCAACACAAAATAACTGGCTGCCCAAGCACCTGTCTTCCCCTCCTCCCATACGGGTCTCCTGACTAATCCCTTGATCTTTCCATACCTGGCCCCGACCTCTAGCAGGACATAATTCCATTCATAACTGTTGAGAGTACACCATGAACTACCGATTCATAAAAACTCCAAAAAGTGGTTCTTCTGAGGATGGATTTTAGTGGGATTCTTTTGATCAGGAATTAAGGAAATAATGTAAAAACACATGTTATTGGATTTATTAAGCACCTTCCTTGTGCTTAATAAGTATTTGAATTCAGACATTTCAGGGGTAAGACTACTTAACCTGTTCCTAACAACTATCTAATGCTCACATATAAAAATATGAACATGGTTGGGCGCGGTGGCTCACACCTGTAATTCCAGGATGTCGAGGCGGGCAAATCACCTGAGGTCAGGAGCTCGAGATCAGCCTGGCCAACATGGCAAAACCCTGTCTCTACTAAAAATACAAAAAATTAGCCGGGCGTGGTGGCGAGCGCCTGTAATCCCAGCTATTCCGGAAGCTGAGGTAGGAGAATTGCTTGAACCCGGGAGGCAGAGGTTTTAGTGAGTCGAGATTGCGCCACTGCACTCCAGCCTGGGGGACAAAGCAATACTGTCTTAAAAAAAAAAAAAAAAAAAAGAACGCAGGGCCGGGCGCGGTGGCTCAAGCCTGTAATCCCAGCACTTTGGGAGGCCGAGACGGGCGGATCACGAGGTCAGGAGATCGAGACCATCCTGGCTAACACGGTGAAACCCCGTCTCTACTAAAAAATACAAAAAAAAAAAACTAGCCGGGCGAGGTGGCAGGCGCCTGTAGTCCCAGCTACTCGGGAGGCTGAGGCAGGAGAATGGCGTAAACCCGGGAGGCGGAGCTTGCAGTGAGCTGAGGTCCCACTACTGCACTCCAGCCTGGGCGACAGAGCGAGACTCCGTCTCAAAAAAAAAAAAGAACGCAGTAGTAGAGAGATAAGGTCGAGAATAACCACCCATTCCACAGAATAATAAAGAATTTATCTCTTTGCAACTAACATAGTTTGAAATGGGAAATATGAGCTCTTAGAGAGATTTTTTTCTGGGGTTTTAAAAAGGTCAGATCCTATCAAAACACAGTTCACTCACTCAAACATTTCAGCATACTCACATTCTGAGTACTACTGTTTACTATGAAAAGAATTCCAGTGTTACATGAAGTAAAAATGGATTGTCTCAATTCTCATGGAATATAACGGGACTTGACAAGCATTTCCTTTTTTTTTTTTCTTCAGTAACCCACTTATAAAGAATAATAGGGTCCTAATGAGGATTAAGATTTAATAAGGTATAATTAGAGTTGTTCATTTCTTCCATCATACACATTATAAGAGTACTGTGCTGGATCCAGAAACGCTACTATTTATGTTGAAACTGTTGTGTGCGTGTGTTGGGGAAGATCACTATGTTTCTCCTCCTGAAATGTTTATGAATTGCTCAGGTGAGCATGGTGAGCATGGTGTTAGCATGAACATCATATAAGGTTAACTACACAAGATAATTTTGACTCATGAGGAACTTCCCAGGAATATAACCACCCAAGTCATAATCTGCTTAGTGAACCACATACAGTGTTGTCGTCAGTGCTAACCCCACCAAAAGCCTCATTCCCATTGACTGTTCCGGTTTCTTTCATACTCTTATTTTTCTCAACCCCCTGTTACAACTTCCTATGTGCGGGGGCTTGCACGAAATGGAAAGTTGTATAAATTTGCACTCAGTGGTAGAAAAACACTGGTTTACTAATTCAGAGACTAAAAAGAGCACAGAATTTCAGGTGCAGTGTGGGGTCATTTGGTCCAAGGATAGCACACTGGTGGCCTAAAGGCTACCAGCAGCATTTTCATGGGTTCAGTAATGGCATAAAAGACTTTCAGGCAAGCTGGGCTTGGGTCCTGCCTTTCATTTGCATCCATTACAGTCCTGTACACATGGCCTTTGTGGAGATCATGCCAGTCCTTATTTTGGAGTGCCCGGCAATACTTTAAGGAGTTTTCATACACAATTCACTTAACTCTCACAAGACCCCTTCTTAGCTTGGCATTATTATTTTTTTATTTTATCCATGAAGAAACTAAAGCCCAGGGAGTTTAAGTACTAGCTCTGTGTTGAGAGCTGAGTAAGCTCTTTATTATTATTATTATTATTATTATTATTATTATTGAGATGGAGTCTCACTCTGTTGCCCAGGCTGGAGTGCAGTGGCACAATCTCTGCTCGCTGCAAGCTCCACCTCCTGGGTTCACGCCATTCTCCTGCCTCAGCCTCCTGAGTAGCTGGGACTACAGGCGCCCACCACCACGCCTAAATTTTTTTTTTTTTTTTGTATTTTTAGTAGAGACGGAGTTTCACCGTGTTAGCCAGGATGATCTCGATCTCCTGACCTCGTGATTTGCCCTTGGCCCCCCAAAGTGCTAGTATTACAGACGTGAGCCACCATGCCCGGCCCCTAGTTGAGTAAGCTCTTACTCAGCTGAGGGTAGGTAAGCTAAAATTCCACGCTGATCCCTGGCAAGCTGGCACCTCGCTCACCCACTGTTGAGTGACCATCTGCTCTCAGTTTGAACACTCCAGCATAGGGAACTTATGATCTACAGCTGACCAAGAGGAAAAGTTCTGAAGAGGCTACTAGAAAAATAACAAGAATAAGAGGGCCATGGGTGATAGAAGGTAAATACCAATCTGCTATTGCCTCTGAGAACCTAACACCCATCAGGCCAAATGCCTCTAGTATGGTTTGCACAGACCTTCATAATTTGGCACCTACTTGTTCCTTCAGCCTCATTTCTTCCAGGATTTTACGTGCCCCCACCCTCCACCCTGCTTCTAGTAGTTTTCCAAGCACATCTTACCTCTCCCTGCTTATCTCTGTTTGCACATCTTCCCTTTTCCCTCAGGAGTCCTCAGCCTTCTCTTTCAGATAACCTCAAGTGATGGGGCCTGAACGCAAGCAGACCAACAAGAGGAGCCCAGGCATTTGGAAGTAGCAATCAAGATTAGCATGGGGGCCGGGCGCGGTGGCTCACACCCGTAATTCCAGCACTTTGGGAGGCCTAGGCGGACGGATCACCTGAGGTTGGGAGTTTGAGACCAGCCTGGCCAACATGTGAAACCTCGTCTCTACTAAAAATACAAAAATTAGCTAGGCATGGTGGTACACGTTTATAATCCCACCTACTCTGGAGGCTGGGGCACAAGTATCGCTTGAACCTGGGAGGCAGCGGTTCCAGTGAGCCAAGATCACCCTACTGCACTCTAGCTTGGTTGACAGAGCAAGACTGTGTCTCAAAAAAAAAAAAAAAGACTAGCACAGAGAGGGACACAAGAGAGAAATGTTTATGGTCCTTGCCTTACCCTAAATTACTCTGCAACCTTTTGGCAAGTCACTTCCTCTCTATTCTCAGTTTCTTAATCTATTGGGTTCTTAGACTTGGTGGTCTCCAATATTCTCCCAGTTTTTCAGTTTGATGTTACATTCTACCCAGTGACCAAATTCATATTCCGGAAGCATAGTATGCTATGTCATACCACAAATCTTGTAAATGTTCCTGATATGGTTTGGCTGTATCCCCACCTAAATCTCATCTTGAATTGCAGTTCCCATAATCCACACGTGTCATGGGAGGGACCAGGTGGAGATAGTTGAATCATAGGGGCTGAGGGACCAGGTGGAGATAGTTGAATCAGAGGGGCTGAGGGACCAGGTGGAGATAGTTGAATCAGAAGGGCTGAGGGACCAGGTGGAGACAGTTGAATCATAGGGGCTATTTTCCCCTCCTGTTCTCGTGATAGTGAGTTAGTTCTCATGAGATCTGATGGTTTTTTAAGGGTCTTTCCCCTTCACTGAGCACTCATTCTTCTGCCTCCTGTTGCCACATGAAGAAGGACATGTTTGCTTCCCCTTCTGCCATGATTGTAAGTTTCTTGAGACCTCCTAGCCATGCTGGACTGTTGAGTCAATTAAACTTTTTTCCTTTATAAATTTCCCAGTCTTGAGTATGTCTTTATTAGCTGTTTGATAATGGACTGATAGGGTTCAATAATATCAACCAAATTAAGTTCATACCCGGCAGCTTCCCCTTCCTTATTTCATGATCAAATCCTGATGGCCTTTTCCAACTATAAGCTGTACCTCCAACACCCCCTCCACCATACACATACGCACGCCACTTCCTTTACTTCCTGCCTCCAGGCTTTTGCATGTTTAGTTTTCTCCTCTTGAACCTAAAAGACTTTCCAGGCCCATCTCCAAAACTGCAGATTCTACCTGTCCAGCCAACCCCGTCTCACAGAATCTCTACCCCATTGCCCATTCCTTCCAAACTCCCTCCATTAATATGAAAATAACTTCTCTATTTTCTCAAAAAGATGCCCATTTCATTATCCCAACGCATTACAATTTTTCATCAGTGAGTTTGATCTCCTCCATGCAAATATAGAATTCTTTGTATTAGTCTTCATGTCTTGTTCATTTCTCTTCCCCAGCAGCCAAGGCAGTACCTGGCACTTATAACCAAGTGTTATCCAGTAAGTGAGTGAATGAGTGAATCACTCTTTCACTCAATGTGGATAGAAAAGCAACACAATTGATGCTGTCCCTCTGGAAGATTGGTCATGTTTCTTTAGACCATGACTCTGAGCAGGCATCAGAAGCGGCAAGGGGAAGAGACAGGACGAATACTAGTCATTTGTTACAATGTGCTCTGTGTGCACTTTCTAGGCCTTCTGACAATTACCATACATAAATTGTATAAATTTTCTGATAACATAGTTCTGCTGTTAGAATAGACATGAAATTAAAGCCATGGTTATTTTGCAACTTTATATAAACAAAATTCAAAAAGATACCTAAGGTCATCTTTTTTCAGAAATAACTAAGCATAAGTGACAGTTTTAATATTTTATGTATCCTCTTCTATAGTTGAGCATAGGTCTTTTCCAAGATTATAGTACCAGTGTCTTATACAAACCAGGCCTCTGGGTGACAGTGACTCTAGCTTGGCCCAATGAGCATCAGCCTTTGGAAAAGAGATTAAAAACTTAATTTGGTAAATAGTAGTACAGGCTTGTAGTAAATGAAACACTAAAGATAATAAAACAGTTTACAGACTGGGCGTGATGGCTCACACCTATAATCCCAGCACTATGGGAGGCCGAGACGGGCAGATCACTTGAGGTCAGGAGGTCAGGAAGCCAACAAGGTGAAACCTCGTCTCTACTAAAATACAAAAGGTAGCCAGGTGTGGTGGAGGGCACCTGTAATCCCAACTACTTGGGAGGCTGAGGCAGGAGAATCACTTGAACGCAGTGGGCAGAGGTTGCAGTGAGCTGAGATCATGCCACTGCACTCCAGCCTGGAGGACACAGTGAGACTCCCTCTCAAAAATATAAATTAAATTAAATTAAACAGATTATAAAAGGTTTGCTTACTCTCCTTCACATCTCATTATAGAATGGAGGAAGAAAGCCAATGTAAAAAAATAATGTATGATCAGACTTCCTAAATGAATGTTTTCTCTTTTTATTGAGTACTAGGTCTTTGGTGTCACAAGCTAATTTCTTCATTAGCTTACAGGAATCAAATCAATATGGACAAATGATAATTTGTATCTGTCCCATGTGTTTCTGCACAATTTCTACCCAGTTTTTAGTAAGTGGCTATAATGTTATCACTATTTGCATTTTGCCAGATCACAGGATCGGATTGTCTGAATGTATTTTGGTGCATCCCAACTCAGCCACCTGTACCAATCTAACGGCTTTTGACCTCAGGTAAGTGCAGGACTTAGAAGAGATATGATTGTGCCTGGAAGCCTGTGAATCTTCAGAGATCAGGCAGAGCTGTCTCACAGTGGGGGCCAGTCTCTTGTAGCAGAGAAGTTGGTAGGCAGAGCTTTAATCCTTTTTGTGTTCACTACCAATGAAAAGTTTCAAAGAGACTCAAACAACAAGGGAGACAGTTTATGCCACTTTTTTGCTCTAACAACAGGTTATTATGCACCTGCTAGCCTTATTAGGCCTGGGAATACAGTGTTGAGAAAAACATTAATAGACTCAGTTCCTACCCTACATCCTAAAACAAAGATAATACGTAATACCAGTTCCAAGCAGAGGGGTGTTGTTGAGATAGCTTTGCTGAGATCTCCCAGTAGACCACTGGATGGGCTAGATCCACTGTGGCAGCTGAGAGCCTCCTTTGATGGTGATGGGGCAGGCAGTGCTGAGCCTGGAGACACAACCGAGCTGGGGAAACACAAACATGGCACATACATTTTTGTCTTCACACAACAACAGAAGCAGGAGGTAAAGGATAATGTCCAAGGGTTTGATGTATGCAGCAAGGCCTCATGCGGTGGCCTAACTAGTTCCTTCAGAGAGTTGCATGGAGCTGAAGAAGGTCTACCAGTTCTTGATGAGCTCAGTACCTGGAATAGGCTTTAGGATGTGCTTTGCCTCATTCATGGCTGCAATCCACAGTCTCACTGACTCTATGGGCATCATAGCAGATATTAGGTCAGTTTTAGATGAATAGAAAGAAGTCCATGATATATATCTATGTAAATCTCTTTATATATACATGTATTTTATATATATATATATCTTCTATATATATGTATATATACACAGTTTAATTGAGGTATAATTTGCATACCATAAAATTCATTCACTTTAGGCAGAAGTGGTTTTTAGTAAATTTAGTAAATTTATGGAATTGTATAACCGTCTCTGCATTCTAATATTAGAGCAGTTCCATCACCCCAAAAACGAAACCTTGCACCCATTTATAGTCATTGCCTATTCTTATCTTCAGACCCAAATATCTACTAATCTACTTTGTGTCTCTATAAGATTTGCTTTTTCTGGACATTTCATATAAATGGAATCACAGAATGTGTGAACTTTTGCATCTGATTTATTCCACTTACCATGTTTTCAAGGTTCACTAATGTTGGAGCATAATGTATCAATAGTTTTTTCCTTTTTATGGCCAAATAATGTTCATTTGTATGGATATACCATATTCTCTTTACTCATTCATCAGCTGCTGAACATTTGGCTTATTTCCATTTGGGGGCTACAATGAATGATGCTGCTGTGACCACTCAGGTACATATTTCTATGTGGACATATATTTTCATTTCTTTTGGTTACATGATATTTTAAAGTGGGAGAAAAGGCATAGATGGAATTTTTTAAAGGATTTGAAAGGGTATGCTTAATGCTATAAAAGTGATTTTTTTTTTTTTTTTTTTTTTTTTTTTTTGAGACAGAGTCTCACTCTGTTGCCCAGGCTGGAGTGCAGTGGCAGGATCTCGGCTCACTGCAAGCTCCGCCTCCCAGGTTCTCGCAATTCTCCTGCCTCAGCCTCCCAAGTATCTGGGACTACAGGCGCCCCCCACCACGCCCGGCTAATTTTTTGTATTTTTAGTAGAGATGGGGTTTCACCGTGTTAGCCAAGATGGTCTCGATCTCCTGACCTCGTGATCCACCCGCCTCGGCCTCCCAAAGTGCTGAGATTACAGGCTCGAGCCACCGCGCCCAGCCAAGTGATTGTTTTTAAGTGGTAGAATTATTCATTCTTTTTGCTTATCTAAATTTTCTAATTTTCTTCCAATAAATGTGTCACTTTTAAATTTTCCTATGTGTCTGTAATAAGACGGACAATACAGCTTTTTAAGACAAAAAACAAACACATATTTGGGAAGATGTGATCCCTTTTGTTTGATCTTGAATCTTCCTAGCAATCTATGCCAGATGGTTTGTGGTGGAATATTATTTTGAAATATTTAATGAGATCTTTACCCATATTTCCAGACCTTGGTTCTTTATTCACCCAACTAGCTAAGACAGTCTGTGTTAGTGCATTCCCAGGGATGGAATAGACCTCAAATTGAAAGAGACTAGGTTTCTTTTACTTTGCAGAATAAACTTAATTTTAATTGCATACTCCCAATTATAGAAAATTTTCACGTTTTTGCTTTTGAGTTTGTGGGCTAACATTAGCAGACTTTTACAGGTTAACCAGTCTTTGAGAGTCATCAAAGTCAACATGGCTCAAAACTGAATTCACCCAGGCTCTGCCTTCTCCCCACTTCCATTCCATTCATGGTACCCCAACCTCCTTGTGAGGAGGATGCTCACAACCTGTGGTCATTCTTGACTTTCCTCTCCCTAACTCCTCATTCCAATCACTGGTCAAATCTGGCTGATTCTACCCACAAAATTCAATGTGTCAGCAGGGAGAGAAGAGAGGCAACAATTTTATTTATTTATTAATTTATTTACGAAACAGAGTCTTACTCTGTCATGGAGGCTGGAGTGCAGTGGCACAATCTCAGCTCACTGCAACCTCTGCCTCCCGGGTTCAAGTGATCCTCCCACATCAGCCTGCCGAGCGACTAGGATTACAGGTGTGTGCCATGCTTGGCTAATATTTTTTGTATTTTTAGTAGAGACAGGGTTTCACCATGTTAGCCAGGCTGGTCTCGGACTCCTTACCACAAGTGATTCAACCACCTCGGCCTCCCAAAGAGCTGGGATAAGCAGGGTGAGCCACCACTCCCGGCCCGAGAGGCAACAATTTAAATTTAAATGGTGATCCTCTCCACCAGGATTCTCATGAGTGGAGATACAAGATCTGAACCTCCTGGCCCACACTAGTTCTCACCACCTTTCCCTGCTTTTCATGGAGTGCTGTCTTACCTTGTTGATTGTTTAAAGATACCCGTATTTGGCCGGCAGGTGGTGGCTCACACCTGTAATCCCAGCACTTTGGGAGGCCGAGGCGGGCGGATCACTTGAAGTCAGGAGTTTGAGCCCAGCCAGGTAAACATGGTGAAACCCAGTCTCTACTAAATACAAAAATTAGCCGGGCGTGGTGGCAGGTGCCTGTAATCCCAGCTACTCAGGAGGCTGAGATAGGATAATCGCTTGAACCCAGGAGGCAGAGGTTGCAGTGAGATTGTGCCACTGCACTCCAGCCTGGGTGACAGAGCGAGACTCTGTCTCAAAAGATAATAATAAAATAAATAAAGATACCCATATTTTATTCAGCATGGCCCCAGTTAAAAGTCAGCTGCTACTTCTGGTGCTCAACCAATAAACTGTGATTAGTACCAAAGCTAGAGGAAAGGGGATTGTATTCTAAGTATTTTTCAAGGATAATTTTAAGCAAAAATGTCCACATGATTTTATTTCAGTCATCAACACTTACAGTAGGGTGGACTCCACCGTATGTTCACAAGGAAAATTCAAATGTAGTTTGAATATACAATGTTAGCACAATGCTAAAATAAACAAACTAGAATAAAAATAGATACCTATGGAGAATAGTAGGGCAGGAATTCATATTTGTGGCCCTAACATGATTTCTTTTTCTCTGTCACACAGGCTGTAATGCAGTGGCATGATCTCAAACTCCACTTCCCAGCTTGCTCACTGCAACCTCCACCTCCTGGGTTAAAGCAATTATCCTTCCTTAGCTTCCCAAGTAGCTGGGATTACCACCCAGCTGTGCCACCACACCCAGCTAATTTTTGTATTTTTTTAGTAGAGATGGGGTTTCACCATGTGTTGGCCCAGCTGATCTTGAACTCCTGACCTCAGGTGATCTGCCGGCCTCAGCCTCCGAAAGTGCTGGGATTACAGGCATGAGCCACTGCACCAGGCTTACATGATTTTTTAACCAAAAAGCTTCCAGTATTTTCACCTTCCATTTGAACCTTACAAAGTCCCACTAAGGCACGTGGTATTCCCTTGTTTATCAGGCTAACTCACAGAACATCATGCTACCTTCATATCTCACCTCTCAATCCTGATTTGCTCTAGCTGGAGATCACCCAGGTGGCTACCGCTTGTAAGCTGAGGCGCCGAAAAGGCTCTGGCTAGAAGATCTAGCTTCCTTTCAGCAAACGAGTTTATTATAAACTTTCTCTTTGCCTATGACACATGGCATAATAGGCAGAAAAGAATTGAAACCCTTTAAGATTTCCTGAGCAGAAGTACAAGCAGCTTGAGTGGTTTGGGTGGCATTTATAAGTTCCAAGTAGGACTGGTCACATTTCTTTAGGTTTCCCATGGAGATGCAGTTGAGATAAAGCCCTCAACCGCATCACTGAGCCCAGGGAGGAGGATGCTCAGATTGGGAAGCAAGAGACTTGGGCTCCAGTCCCAACTCTGTGATAAACATGTGATCCCGAACAAGTCATTTCCTCTCCCTGAGCCTTATTCATTTATTCATTTTTTCTTTCTTTCTTTCTTTCTTTTCTTTTCTTTACTTTTCTTTCTTTCTTTCTTCCTTTCTTCCTTCCTTCCTTCCTTTCTCTCTCTTTTCTTTCTTCCTTCCTTTCTTTCTTTCTTCCTGTCTTCCTTCCTTCCTTCCTTTCTGTCTCTCTCTTTTCTCTTTCTTTCTTTCTTTCTTTTTTTTCTTTCTTTCTTTCTTTCCTCTACAGGATGAAGATCCTCATTCCTGTCCCACCTTCTTCTGTATCTTTATGGCATGGACTGGATAAAACAATGCATTACAAACTGTACTTTCTTTCTGTCCTTCCTTCCTTCCTTCCTTCCTTCCTTCCTTCCTTCCTTTCTCTCTCTCTCTCTCTCTTTCTTTTCTTTCTTTCCTCTACAGGATGAAGATCTTCATTCCTGTCCCACCTTCTTCTGTATCTTTATGGCATGGACCGGATAAAACAATGCATTACAAACTGTACACACATTACAAAAGTACATTACAAACTGTAAACACTATGCAAATTTATGGAATTTTTGGTTGAAGTTCATGATTTCTGACACTGCTTTTCCTATCCCCACTCAATCTTTTCACCACTGCTTTCAAAGTGAACCCCCAGTGTTCTTTCGTGGTCTATTTGACCCTTACTTTGTCAACCTATTAAGAATGGATCTACTAAACCACAAATTGACCTAAATTCAATATATGTTGAGCCTTAATTTCTCCCAAGTGGAATACAGATAACTTTCCAGCACCAACCTCTGAAATTGAGGATTACTGAACTAATGTCTAAATGCTCTGAGTGCTTTTCTTTAAGGAAGAAAAGTGGCTGCTGCTTTGAGACGATGGCTGAATCTCCAATTAAATTCTTTAAAGCACAAGACTTTGACATTTTCTTGCTACCTTTGATTACATTAAAGGATTATATCTGATTGCTGTGGCAGATGTAAGAAGAAGAAACAGATTTGGTTTTGTTTCTTTCTATGTTATAATGACTAATTATTACAGTTCAAAAAATTATCTAAATTTCGATGTCTCCCATTGCATGCATCCCGCTTAATCAAAAGACAAATAGCATTCATTGGGATGAAGAATAAGAGAATTAAGAATCCTGGGCAGTTTATCTATGCCTGTCACTAACTCACTGCTTGATGTTTGACTGTGAGATGATCATCTTTCATACTCGGTTTGACCTTTTAGTGAATGTAATGCAAGAAACTCCCCCTGGCCCAGCACCTTCAGTCTTAAAATCTAAAAAGCAACTATTAATGATCTGGCAATGGTGTTTGCTATCTAAATAGGGTACTGTATATCCATGTTGCCCTGGACAATCCTAAATCAAGACTATCTTCTTGGGCAAATTTTATTTATTTATTTATTTATTTATTTAGAGACGGAGTTTCGCTCTTGTTGCCCAGACTGGAGTGCAGTGGCTCGATCTCGACTCACCGCAACCTCTGCCTCTTAGGTTCAAGCGATTCTCCTGCCTCAGCCTCCCGACTAGCTGGGATTACAGGCATGCGCCACCACACCCGGCTGATTTTGTATTTTTAGTAGAGGTGGGGTTTCTCCATGTTGGTCAGGTTGGTCTCAAACTCCCAACCTCCAGTGATCCGCCCACCTCAGCCTCCCAAAGTGCTGGGATTACAGGCATGAATCACTACACACGGCCTTCTTAGGCTAATTATTAATAGCGTTGCCTTTTACTCTCAAAAGTGGCCCAATTTGGGTGACTGACATTTTGGTTACCCTATAGCATAGAACTTCTTCAAATAAACTTTCTTGGGTACCTATTGATGCAGAGGCTCCTGAACATGATAATTACTTGACTTAAAGCCAGTCATGGATCCTACTCTATGAGAAAAAAGAGGCCAGTAAGCTGTATATACATACTTTACACAAAGTGTACACTTATTGTATTTTAAAATATGAAGGGTATGCAGAGAGGAGTAATTATTTTTGTTCTTTTATTCTTTCACAATTATTTTTAAGGACCTACTATAAAACAGATACATAACTGAATACTATGAACAACATATAATAAGATATGGCCAAGAAGGTGTAACACGCTAGTTCAGGTTATAAACAAGTAAAAACAAATAAAAACAAGTATATATATATATTCAGTTACAGTGATATATATATATATATATATATGTTAAGGTAAGGATGAGTCAGAGTGTTATGGAAGCCCATTGGAAGTGCACACAGGTCTTGAGGAACAGGAGTGCAGAGAAGATTTGCAGAAAGAAACAATAGGTAAAATGAGACCTGAAAGAAGATTAGGTGTTAGCTAGGTGAAGAAATGTAGGGCAATGAGGAGTGCTCTAGCCAAAGTATACAACACATGCAAAGACAGAATTTATTTCAAGGTTGTTGTAAAATAAGAGAATCAAAAATAGTTCATTATGGTTTGAGCATAGCATGGGGAGAATAAGAAAAGATGAGCTTATGAGGAAGGAGGCAACAGAACTGGCAAAATTTGGATCAAAGGAGGCAGGAGATTATTCAAAGAAAGGAACAGAGAAAGCACTGAGGTTTGGCAGAGCAGCAGGCAATCTATCCTGGATATGGACTTAAGTCCTCAGAGGATTCTTGAGCAACTAATGGGCTGCCCAGAGCTGTGCCCAGGATGGTTGTTCTAAGCAGTGGGACTGGCCTTGTGTGAGCTCAGTTCTTGCCTCTGGTCTCTCCTAGCCTGCCTTATCACCTGTGGGTCAACCTTCATGTATACACATGTATGTGGCTTCTAATTTTATAAGTGAAGAAACTCTGGGCCTTAGGGCAAGCTCTGTATCCAGCAGAGTACTGGTGAGGTATCCCTTTCACCATTAGACATTTATTTCTACTTTTTCAGAGCTGGAAAATCTCAGCTCCAACCAACAGACATGCACAGGAAAAAAGCCTGAGGACACCAAGAATTGAGCCAAAACTGGAGTATGACATCCAGTTCTCCTCTGAGGATGGATTTGGCAAGGACCTAAGTAGATAGAGTGGAAATCAAGGGTCTACTGTATCAAAATAGCAGATTATAACTCATTTTAAGAAATGTAAGCAGCAAATAAGACCACGGGGTCTATTTAGAATGCATTGATTGTGTCAGGCAGGATTTTCAGTTTTAAGTAGTGAATTGGACTCTGACAACATAAGTGGGAAATAATTTACTAAAAAGATGTTGAGTAGTTTCTAGCGTCTACTTTGACATGAAAGAACAGGTTCAGAATCTCTATACCACAAATGAAACTATTTAGTCCAATGGTGACACTCTTAAAGCAACTACTGGTTATGGACATTACTTGTACCCCAAGCATCCTTAACACTGGGTGCTGCCTGCAAAATAGCTGTCATGTTGTAGTCTGGAAACTGGATGTGGCCAGTTCTGCTCTGCTTCCTTGAACCACTTGTGTTAGTCAATGCCTGGAACGTACACATCTGGCTGGCAGTGCATACTCTGTGCATCCTAATTGCAAGAAAGACTTAGTGAGTTTTTTCGTATTTTTAGTTTCTATATGGAAGGCAAGCTTTGCTTCATAAAATGGAATATTCTCCAAACATAGGTGGGTGCAGGAGGGGATACAGATGCTGAGATGAGCAAATAATGACAAATATCCTTTACACTTGCAGAACAAGGGAAAAGAGAACATCATCCTGGAGCTACAAAGGGATAACAACCTTCTAGAAAAGATTTGCTGGAGGAACCAGAAGAAAATAATAAAGAATGTTTTGGCGTTCTTTCTCTAAGAGCTTAAAGGCATTGCCTTTTGAAACAAAAACATGAATTATAAAAAGAAAGCTCAACATGAAAAGACAGCAGGCAACGTTTCAGACTAAAATGGGAAATGAATAAAAGGAAAAAAAGTATTTTAGGAAAATAAAAGTGCAATAGTAGAATTAACTTCCATTTTGGGGAGAAGAACCAAAAGCAGAAATGACCTGAGAAAATCTAGTCTATAATACAGAGGGTAAACTTGAGAATGTCTTCTGGGTTATAGAGGATAGCACAAAGAGATTAAACAGAAACAGAGAATGATCTATGTAAGACAGGGGGGGTCAGAGATACAACCTGAGAATGATTGAAGCCCCCTAGGAAGAAAGCAGGATGATTGCTCGGAAACAATGGTTGAGGGCACAATTACAGAGATGCTCCTGAGCGGCAGTTTTACATGAGTATGCAAGCCCAAAGGTCCCCTGCATTCAAAACACAATCAAAGACAAGCTATTCACACTTACACCCGTCAGGAGTAAAGAAAAAAAGCAACCAGTCCTTTAAGCATCCAAGCATCCAGATGGTAAAAACCTTTCACCTAGAAAGGAATAAAAATTCCATTGGTTTCAGCTTTTCCGGCAATGATAATTTACCAAAAGTGATTAAAGGGATATCTTTATAGATTTGCAGAAGACAGGCTGTGAACAAGTTAATTTGTTTTGCTTGTGTGAAAGCAGCAAAAAGACAGAATTGGTTTGAAAAAGAAAGTACCCTAAAGCCTTGCTTCTCAAAGTGTGGTCCCTGGACCAGTAGCAAGAGCATCCCCCGGAAGCTTGTTCGAAATACAAAATATCAGGCTCATGCCTGTAATCCCAGCACTTTGGGAGGTTGAGGTGGGCAGATCACCTGAGGCCAGGAGTTTGAGACCAGCCTGGCCAACATGGTGAAACCCCATCTCTACTAAAAATACAAAAAAAAAAAAAAACTTAGCCAGGCATGGTGGTGGGCTCCTGTAATCCTAACTACTCGGGAGGCTGAGTCAGGAGAATTGCTTGAGCTGAGGAGGTGGAGGGAGGCTACAGTGAGCTGAGATCGTGCCACTGTACTCCGGCCTGGAGAACAGGAGTGAAACTCTGTTGGGAGAAAGAAAAAAGAAAAGAAAAGGAGAGGAGAGGAGACAAAAGACAAAATCTCCAGTCTACCCTAGACCTACTGAATCAGGATCTGCACGTTAACCAGACTTCCTGGTAATTCCTACACATACTAAAGTCTGAGAAACACTGGGTTAAGACATATTCTATGGACCAAGAATGGAAGCAAAATTAAGAACTTAAGAATGGGGGGCCGGGCATGATGGCTCACGCCTGTAATCCCAACACTTTGGGAGACCTAGGTGGGCGGACCACGAGGTCAGGAGATGGAGATTAAAAATACAAAGAGGTAGGAAGGTTGCTTGAGCCTGGGAAGTCTCTACTAAAAATACAAAAAATCAGCTGGGGATGGTGGTGTGCGCCTGTAGTCCCAGCTACTGGGGAGGCTGAGGCAGGAGAATCGCTTGAACCCAGGAGGCAGAGGTTGCAGTGAGCCAAGATTGCACCACTGCACTCCAGCCTGGGAGACAGAGCGAGATTCCATCTCAAAAAATTAAATAAAGTAAAATTTTTAAAATTTAAAAAAAAGAATGGGGAAGTGAGTGATGGTGTGTACGATTGGCAAACAATTTTGATGGTCAATAGCCACCACTTCATGAGGAAGTGCTAAAGGAACATGCTCACCGATTAAGATCACCCATGATTGAACAAATCTATGTCTCTGCAAGAACAGGAAGAGATTAGTGCCCTCCCACAGTAGCTTCTGGCAAAAAGCTTCCTTTTTATCTCTTTCATTCTGCCTTTTTATCTCTTAGGAGACTAATCCTGTAATTGTACATAAATTTCTCTTAAAGGACCTATCTCTCATGGAAAATTTAACATGGGTTTGAGAAACTCAATTAAGTATGATTAGAACAATTTTTTCTTGAATCTAGATATCCATGTCCTTGAAAAAAAATACTGGAAAGAAGTAGAGCAAGTTATTAAGTAATAAAAAGTATAATTTTTTGAAATCTCTACTTTTTCAAGTTTTATGGAATGAATTGCCTATTATGGATTATAAAGATAAACTTATATTTTAAAAACATTTTCTATCATCAAGAGAATATGTAAGCAAGAAAATATATTATAAATAACCTCTATGGCATATTATCCCTAAGTCATCCTTTCCAGCATTCTCTCTCCCTGTTCCCCTTCCTGTCCTCTGTGTTCTAGTGGACCTACCTCATGCTTTTCCACCTCCACATCTTTAATTGCTAGGAAATCCACCTCTTCTGGCCTACTTAAAATGTCTGTGATACAAATCCTACTGTCCTTCAAAACTAGTTCAGGCAACACCTTCTCCCGAAGACTCCTCTGATAGTAGAACCGTTGTTTTTGTTTATGGTTTTGTTTTGTTTTGTTTTTGAGAGCTCGGTCACCCAGTCTGGAGTGCAGTGGTGCAATCTCGGCTCACTGCAACCTCCGCCTCCTGAGTTCAAGCAATCCTCCTGCCTCAGCCTCCCAAGTAACTGGGATTACAAGCACCACCACCACGCCCAGCTAATTTTTGTATTTTTAGTAGAGATGGGGTTCTGCCATGTTGACCAGGCTGGTCTCAAACTCCTAAACTCAGGTTATCCACCCACCTTGGCCTCCCAAAGTGATGGGATTACAGGCATGGAGCCATCGCGCCCGGCTGAACCATTGTTATTGTAACTCTCCTCCAATTTCCTATGTGTCTCTTCAGGTACCTAATACTTCATATCTCATATTAGAAGTAGTGGTAGTAGTAATCATAAAGTAGTGGCAGTAATGCTGTCATGTGTTTGCTGTATTGTGAGTTCTTCAAGGCCATTTAGTGTTTTGAAATCACCTTGGTTATAGTAAGCATCAATAGGCAATTGCTAAGTGAATAACTAGTCATTTGTCCTAGGGTTTCAGGCAGGTCCAAAAGAGCAAAAGAATGGAAACATCATGCCATTTCTTCTGTCTTCTTCTACCAGCTGTGTAGCATTTCTTTGCATTTGGTTAGTATAGCAAGTAAGTTTCAATATCAGTAGCTTTGTAAACTTGACAAGTAGAAATCTCAAGAAAATACTCAAGTGGTTTTTCAAAAACATAAAACACCAGAAGAACATGTTGTATCTCTATATAAACCAACTTACCATCCTACATTGGGCAACTGGCCTCCTCAGATCCAGAGGAACTGTTTGCTCTAAAATTAGAGCAAAATGAGTTTAGATTAAGAGCACTTTAAGGCCCCTTCAAAACCTAGCCTTCTTTAATTCTTAAATGAAGATAAAACCAAATTTGGTTTTCAGGGACTTCAGTTGTTGTGTTTCAGATATTATAATGTCGAAGTACCATAACAATTATTAATGCTTATTTACAGAGAGCTAATTCTGATTCTTTCTTGGTTCTTACATCATCCAATCTCTTAGAGTATCATTTTTTCTTTCTGGAACAACTTAACGCCAAAGCCTTTCTCTCTGAGCTGTTTGCCTTCTGAAGTGAACACATACCTTCTGCAGCCACAGCTGGCCCCAGTTAACCTTTCTGCTAGCCCCCAGTGCACAGGCCCACAAGACTCAGCAATCCCAGCTTCTGAAGGAGCCCATTGTCACAACAGTTAACAATTAAATTTTCTTGCACGCTAGTTCTAAGTTAGGCAAGTGCCACTTTATTCTCAATGTATATCTCCAGTTCCAATTAAATGACCAACTTTTAATACATTCAGTGGAAATTTTATTGATAATGTATTAGGTACATAGTTATACCTTGTAAACTGTGGCTGTTATAGAACATATAATGAGCCATAATACAAACAACTAGCATTTGTTTTCAATTTTACTGTTTATGAATAATTTCCACATACCTGTGGAATTCATATCAATGATTGTCGAGTTGAGTTTCCAATGTGTTATACTTAGGAAGCATCAACAGAGGCTTGCTCCTTTCAGCTTTGTTGTGGTCAACACAGTGCAGAGTCCTGTAGTGAATCCTGCTGCACGGATATGGGTAGAGGCCATTCTACGCTGTTCATTCAACCACAGGTGATCACTCTGTATATTTATATATTGTCTCAACTGCCCAAATACAAATCAGGTTTTTCTTTCTCCATGAAGCCTTTGTAGATCCCCACCTCTCCAGACAGAAATATCTTTTCTCTTCTGAATGCCCATAGCACTTTTGCTATAACTCATTTATTAGACTTTTCATTTTTATGTTTTTAAAATTTTTAGCTGGGCATGGTGGGCCATGTCTGTAATCCCAGCACTTTGGGAGGCTGAGGCGGAGGTTGCAGTGAGCTGAGATCGCGCCATTGCATTGCAGCCTAGGCAACGAAAGCAAAACTCTGTCTCAAAAAAAAAAAAAAAAAAAACCCAATTGTTTATTACATTTTTTCTTCTGTTTATTTAATTTTTTTAAACTTTTATTTTAAGTTCAGGGAGTACATGTGCAGGTTTGTTATTTAGGTCAATTCATGTCATAGGAATTTGTTGTACAGATTATTTCATCACCCACGTACTAAGTCTAGTACCCATTATTTTTCCTGATCCTTTCCCTACTCTCATCCTCCACCATCCAATAGGCCTCAGTGTCTGCTGTTTCCCTCTATGTGTTCATGTGTTTTTATTATTTAGCCCCTACTTATAAGTGAGAACATGTGGTATGTGATTTTCTGTTTCTGTCGTAGTTTTCTAAGGATAATGGCCTCCAACTCCATGCATGTTTCTGCAAAGGGCATGATCTCCTTTTTTTATGGCTGAATAGTATTCCATGGTACATATGTACCACATTTTCTTTATCCAGCCTGCCATTGATAAGCATTTAGGCTGATTCCATGTTCTCTATCCTTCACTAGTCTATGAATGTCTGCCCTAGACCGACTGAATCAGACTCCAAGGATTATATGTAATCATAAAAAGCCTCATTGTTCACATGTGGAGCCAGGAATATCTGTGCTCCACAGACAGGGAAGGCACCATATACATAAGTCCCATGTCCCTCGAGTGATTGTGGAATGTAGTGGTTAAGAACCTGGGCACTGACATAACTGACTACCTGGGTTCATGTCCCAGCTCTGCCACTTACAATTTAGGCTTTTGGCAAGTCACTTAACCACCGTGAATTTCAAATGTGTACATGGGATAATAGTGCCTGCCTCATAGGCTTATCATGGGCTTAAATGAGTCAACATGTATAAGCACTAGGAGTGCCTGGCACTTAGTGTGTGCTGTATGTCAGCTGTTATTGTCCCCTATGGAGAGCTGCATCCAGAAGCTGCTTGATTGAATACAGAAAACGATATACACAGACTTCTACTGCTATGAAGCACAACCACATGAATAATATACTTGTGTCACAAACTGCTCAGAGGCTTTAGGGAAACAAATTGATTTAGGTGAAGAAATCAGAGCTATCTATGGTCTTTACAAAACATCCATATTCGTATATGCATTGGCTCATTTTTTTATGTTTTTATAAAAACTGGCCACTTTCTCTCTGTGATAAACTTCATTCAGGCAGCGTGTAATTGCCAGGAAGCAGCAAGACCCGTGCATCTCTGATGACTTCACTGGCCTGACTGTGTCACGGTCTGAACTTTTATGGGTCATTTCCCAGTGACACATGACAGACTGGAATCCTAAAAGAAGTCTCAGTTGAGTGAGGCCAAGTCAGTGCACAGGGTACATATGAGTAAGCTGTGGGCAGGAGATTAAGCTTTACACTAGCAAAGATCAATGAAGAACTCAGATTTATTTTCTCTTTCTCTACAACTTGTATATATTTTGATATTTTGATTCCCAAACTATATTTTTCTTTTCTTTTCTTTTTTTTTTTTTTTTTTTTGACACAGAGTTTCTCTCTGTTGCCCAGGCTGGAGTGAAGTGGCACGATCTCAGCTCACTGCAACCTCTACCTCCTGAGTTCAAGTGATTCTCCTGCCTCAGCCTCCCGAGTAGCTGGGATCACAGGCACCCACTACCACGTCCAACTAGTTTTTGTATTTTTAGTAGAGACGGTGTTTCACCATGTTGGCCAGGCTGGTCTCAAACTCCGGACCTCAGGTGATCCACCCACCTCAACCTCCCAAAGTGTTGGGATTACAGGCATGAGCCACCATGCCCGGCCCAAACTATTTTTTTCAAATGCTTCATCTTCCTTAAATATCAAAGAATAAGAAAATCAAATGTAATATCTTTAAGGCAAAACTGTCATTGGTCAGGGCAGTAGCATATTTTCAAAGATGGTCACAATAATCTCACTGATGCTCATGCACACACCTTTGTAATGTAACTTTGCTAGTTCCCCTCATAAAAAGGTGGAGTCTACTCACCTACCCTCTGAATTTGGGCCAACCTTGTGACTTGCTTTCACCAATGGAAGACTATGGCAGAAATGATGTTTTGCAACTTCTGAGCATAGGGCTTAAGAAGCTATGCAGCTACTGCTCTTAACTTCTCTTGCTGTGTATACATCTTAACTTCCATGTGAAAAAACCTAGGCTAGCCTGGTAGATGCTGGAGACACATGGCATTGTTGACAGTCAGTAGCAATTGGCTTCAAGCTAGCCTGCCAATTGACTATACCTGCATGGGTGTCCCAGGGTGAGTTCGTCAGAATGACTACTCAGCTGAATCCAATCCAAATTATTGACCAAGAGAATTGTGCACTATAAATGACTATTTTAGACCACCAAATTTGGGATTGGTTTGTTACATCACAAAGACTGACTAATACACAGTGCGTGCTGTGGAAAGAAAAAGTGAGGGTTTAATTTGGTGAAGGTATTTGGGCAGTTAGCAAGCCTCCTCGCCTTTACAAAGCGGTCTGAAATAGAAGTGGCCATTATGAGAGTGTGGGCACAAGCTCACCATAGAGAAAAAATACATAATGGGTGGTTCCAAGAGACAGAGTTGTCACAGCAGAAATACAGGCTTTTTGTCGAGATGAGGTAACTACATACTCAGAATTTGTAATTGCTGTGGTTTAGACACTGTTGGTATGCTTCCACCAAAACTCCTGCTGAAATTTGATCCCCAGTGTAGTGGTCTCGGGAGGTGGGCTTAGCAGGAGGTGTTTGGGTTATAGGGGAACAATCCCTCACAAATGGCTTAGTGCTGTTCTTGTGTGGTAGGGAGTGAGTTCTTATTCTGGCAGCACTGGATTAATTCTTGCAGGAATGGATTAGTTCCCATGAGAGTGGGTTGTTACACAGCCAGGAGCCGCTTGGGTCTTGCCTCTTTGCATGTGTCTGCCTCCTCTTTGATCATTCATCACGTTTGGGCCCAGCACAGAAGCCCTCACCAGGAAGCCAAGCAAATGCCAGCACAATGCTTTTTTTTTTTTTTCTTTTTTTGAGACAAGGTCTTGCTCTGTCACCCAGACTGGAGTGCAGTGGTGTGATCACAGCTCACTGCAGCCTTGACTTCCCAGGCTCAAGCAATCTTCCTGCCTCAGCCACTTAAGTAGCTGGGACTACATGCATGTGCTGCCATGCCAGACTAATTTTTAATTTTTTTTTTTTTTTTGGGGGGTCGAGATGGGGTCTTCCTATGTTGCTTGAACTCCTGGGCAATCCTCCCACCTTGGCCTCCCAAAGTGTTGGGATTATAGGCATGAACGACCACACTTGGCCCAACACAGTGCTTTTAAACTTTCCAGGCTGCAGAACTGTGAGCTAAATAAATGTCTTTTCTTTCTAAATTACCCAGTTTCAGGTATTCTCTTAAAGCAGTACAAAATAAACAAAGACAGTAATGAATCTAGTTTGTAAAATTGTTCGTAATAGTCATTACATATAAAGTCCATTTTATAATTTACCAAATACTTTCAACCACGATTGACTCTAGAACAACATATTTGAACTTCATGACTCAGCTCACACATGAATTTTTTTGTTTGTTTGTTTGTTTGAGAAGAAGTTACACTCTTGTTGCCGAGGCTGGAGTGCAGTGGCGCGATCTCAGCTCACTGCAACCTCCGCCTCCAGGTTCAAGCGATTCTCCTGCCTTAGCCTCTCCAGTAGCCGGGATTACAGGCATGTACCACCACACTCGGCTAATTTTGTATTTTTGGTAGAGATGGGGTTTCTCCATATTGGTCAGTCTGGTCTCGAACTCCCAACCTCAAGTGATTCACCCATCTCGGCCTCCCAAAGTGCTGGGATTACAGGCGTGAGCCACCACACCCAGCCTCATACATGGATTTTTAAAAATAAAACTTGTACGAAGTGTGCCTGCCTCTACTACTTCCCCTTCCAACTCTTTCATCTCTGCTACCTCTGTCACCCTTTAGACAGGAAGACTGATTCTTCTCCTTCTCCTCCTTCTTGGTCTACTCCAAAATGAAGTCAACAAAGAAAAAGACCTTAAGATCCACTTCCACTTAATACATAGTAAATATATTTTCTCTTCCTTATGATTTTCTTAATAATATTTTCTTTTAGCTTTTTTGTAAGAATATAGTATATAATATATGTAACACATAAAATATGTGTTGATTGACTGTTTGTGTTATTGGTAATGGTTCTAGTACAATAGCAGTCTATTAATACTTAATTTTTGGGAGTGTCAAAAGTTATATGTGAGCCATGTATGGTGGCTCATGCCTGTAATCCCAGCTCTTCGGGAGGCTGAGGTGGAGGATCATTTGAGGCCAAGAGCTCGAGACCAGCCTGGGCAACATAGCAAGACTTTCATCTCTTGAAAAAAAAAAAAAAAGAATCCGAGTGCAGTGGCTCATGCCTATAATCCTAGCACTTTGGGAGGCTGAGGCAGGTGGATCATAAGGTCAGGAGGTCGAGACCATCCTGGCTAACATGGTGAAACCCCGTCTCTACTAAACATACAAAAAATTAGCCGGGCGTAGTGGGGGGCGCCTGTAGTCCCAGCTACTCGGGAGGCTGAGGCAGGAGAATGGCTGTGAACCCGGGAGGCAGAAGCTTGCAGTGAGCTAAGATCATGTCACTGCACTCCAGCCTGGGTGACAGAGTGAGACTCCATTTCAAAAAAAAAAAAAAAAAAAAAAAAAGGAGGTATGCATGGATTTTTGACCACCTGGTGGGTTGATTCCCCTAACGCCTGCATGGTTCAAGGGTCAACTGTACAATACTTCTTCTGATTTGGAATAAAAAGTTGTTAGAGCCACCCAAGGGCATAAATTCAGGGGTTTTCAAACTTGGCATCACAGAATTAGAAATGATTTTGGTGCTGTCAACACAACCTTCCATGTCATCTATTTTTAAATATTGAAGATCCAATTAAGATTCCAGTTGAATAAATCATTCAGTGGGAAATGACACGCACATGGCTCAAACTATTCATTCACAAACAGAAACTGAAATCAGTTAATGAACCCCTTCTCCCCACTACACACACACACGAATTCAGGTTCCCAGATTTCATGATGGGAAGAATGGTGGTAAGAAAAAATTTATTGGCTGGGCATGGTGGCTTACACCTGTAATCCCAGCACTTTGGGAGACTGAGGCGAATGGATCACCTGAGGTCAGGAGTTCGAGACTAGCCTGGCCAACATGGTGAAACCCTGTCTCTACTAAAAAAATACAAACAATTAGCCAGGCATGGCGGTGGGCACCTGTAATCCCAGCTACTCGGGAATCTGAGGCAGGAGAAGCACTTGAACCCAGGAGGCGGAGGTTGCAGTGAACCGAGATTGCGCCATTGCACTCCAGCCTGGGTGACAGAGCAAGACTGTCTCAAAAAAAAAAGAAAAAGAAAAGAAAAAGAAAACAGTTCTGTACCACCATCTCTACAGCTCCGTTGAATCTCCGTTCTCCACATATGAGAAACCTAGGCTCAGGTGCTTGCTTCAAATCACTCAGCCTGGGCGAAACTCTAACACAGGCCTACTGATTCTCAACTCAGACCTTTCAGCCTTGCCAATGATGTTTGGGAACTTGTAACTCTGTTGAGTCAAAACTCAACCGCAGGTAAATTATATACTATATATAATTGCCTACTTGTTGCTGTAATCACCATAAACCAAGATTCATGGTTAATTTTTAAAGAGTGAAATGACCTGTGTTTTGATATTCTTGTATAAACACTTAATGCCCTAATATTAGAAAAGTAATGGCCTTCTTCCATCAGCAACCCACAAAAAAAGAAACAAATTTATGCTTGTGACCCAAGAGATATAGAGGTAGAATCAAAAGTTGGAAGTAGCAGGAGATATATTGTAGCTTAAGTTTAAAAATACCTTTTTTAAAAATCTGTTTTTTTAAAACAAAACAAAACCAAAGAACAAACTTGGCAACTCCTGTCTCTAAAAGTGTCCAGACAGAATGGTAAAAATGGAACTCCTGGGCTGATTAAGAGACTGGATAATCTGAAATGTAAGAATCTTATAAGGAAGTCCGTAAAAGCTCACATCCTTGTTCTCAAGTGAGTATTACTGCTTTTATTGACTCTCAAAAAAAAAAGGAGGTCTGTTGCAATTGTTTCCCCTAACACTGAAGAACCCTTTATTATTGATTCTTCATTATTGGTTCTTTATTATTGGAGACTCTTGTAGAACTTTAAAAAACATTTGATCTCCTCAGTTAGCCTGGCCCTTGAAATTCATCAGTCCTTTATATGTGAAAATATTTTACAAAAAATATTTATGGTCTTCAGAAGTCTTGAATATCCTTGGCTAAGTGCCTTCCATATTGTGGAGACAGGCTTGATAAGAGGAATAAAATTCTCTTGGTTTTGCCTGTTTGCGTTCTTTCACACATACCAAGGTAGGGAGAACTGAGGTAGGGAGGGGAAAGAAAAGGAAATGTATTTTTATTGATCCTGGAGGGTATACTAGACACTGGGCTAGGTACTTTGCAAAGTTATTTCTTTAACCCTCAGAACAACCAGAGAGACAGCTAGTTTTATTCTCTCTGTTTTGCAGACAGGTAAACCAAAGTTCTGACAGGTTAATTTGTCCAAAATCACATTGCTAAAAAGAGTTAGCCGACCCTAAAGCCCCCACATTTCTTTATCTTTTTCTTTTTTTTTTTTTTTTTTTTGGGGGTTGGAGTCTCACTCTGTTGCCCAGCCTGGAGTGCAGTGGTACAGTCTCAGCTTACTGCAACCTCTGCCTCCCAGGTTCAAGTTCAGCTGCCTCAGCCTCCCTAGTAGCTGGGACTACAGGCGCATACCACCATGCCTGGCTAATTTTTGTATTTTTGTTAGAGATGGGTTTTTGCCATGTTGGCCAGGCTGGTCTTGAACTCCTGACCCCAAGTGATCTGCCTGCCTCAGCCTCCCAAAGTGCTGGGATTACAGCCGTGAGCCATCATACCTGGCCCAAGCCCCAACGTTTCACCCAGTGGCCTCAAGGAAAGGCTTTAATGAAAGCAGCTCAATTTCTTTGCTGGAATTCAAAAGAACTGATGCATTAGTATTCTTTAGTCACTTAATCTATGTCATCCATGCAAACCCTCACCACCTCAAGAAAGCCCCTGTGAAAGAAACAGTGTTCTGATTCAGCAAAAAATTCACTGGGTTGACCAAACTCACTTCACTCTGATCTCCAGTTTGCCCACTTGTAAATAATAGGATTTGGACTACTTGCTTTCTTAGGCCCTATTTCTAGCGCTAAAAATTTTCCATGGAGTCAAAGAAATTATTACCTGAGTAATGTGTGTTAAGGAATTTCTCTCAATAGCAGAGAATTCCTATCTCTGTGAGTTTTATTTTTAATCTCTTTCTTTTCTTTTTCGCACTGTACATACTTCGTATGAGAGGAAGGTGTTGGAACGGGGACCTTTATTTATTCCCAAGGTGTTTTTGGCATAAGCAGGAACTTCTGTGAGAGCTTCCCCGAAACATGAGCATCACAGACACCTCTCACAGGGGGTGTGAGCACAGCCTCGTTCAGCCTTTGCTGAAAAGATAGCAGCTTGCCAGGTGGGGCTGGAGGTGACAGGGAATGTGATAGGAGACAGCTGGGAAGAGCTCAGTTAGCATGACAAGATGTCATTCTTGTGCAGACCCCAACTCAGAGTGTGAGGTCGGTCAACACATAGTCTTTCCAGGCCTCTGGTTTCTCAGCTCTAAAAGAAAGCAGTTGGGCTTACAGAAGGCTAAAGAAACTAATAAGGTGGCCCTTGCATGGCAATATAACTTCATTTGTTGATTAATAGACTTCAGTCCTTTAGAGCTGGATAAGAAAATGTGTCTTTTGGACTCTCTTTCTGCCTCATACATCATCTTGGACTAGTCTAGTCTATCTTGGGGACCATGTGTCTGTAAATTAGCTACTTCGTGGATTAACTGATTCAAGATTCCAACCCCAGGAGTGGAATATATCTTGCTCTTTATGCAGAAAGGTATTGCTTGACAATGGGCAAAGAACCCACTGGAAAACATCTAACATTGGACAAAAATGGCTATGGGGAGATGGGTCACTCACCACTGAGAATGGGACTTGCTGCCTCTCACAATCAGGCAATTGGTTTAGATTTAAGAACTGAGTCTCAAGGAGGCCAGAGACAGAGGCTGATCTCAACCCGTCCCACTGGTGCTTAGTCTGTCTTCAGTGATTCACAGCCGTCTGAGGGGGTTGTTGGACAAAGACCATTGGTCTCTAGCACTCAGAAAGCATTTTTATTAAACCTTTTGATTAGATTCTGGTTTATTCTCCTGCCAAGTCCAGGAATCCCTTCCAGAGCATTCCTGTCAAATGGCTGTTCCTTCTTCATTTCAACTTTTCAAGCAACCAGGAATTTATTGCTTGTGTGCAGCAACCTGTTTCATTTTCGGACAGCAAGTAGTTAGAAAGTTATATCAAGATAGTTGTCTCTCCATAACTGAGTAAAGGATGTCTTTTTTTTTTCTTTCCAAGATGGAGTCTCACTCTGTCACCCAGCCTGGAGTGCAGTAATGCAATCTCAGCTGACTGCAACCTCCACCTCCCAGGTTCAAGCTATTCTCCTGCCTCAGCCTTCCTAGTAGCTGGGACTACAGGCCTGCACCACCACACCCAGGCTATTTTTTGTGTTTTGAGTAGAGACAGGGTTTTACCATGTTGGCCAGGCTGGTCTCAAACTCCTGAGCTCAAGTGATCTGCCCACCTCGGCCTCCCAAAGTGCTGGGATTACAGTCATGATCCAAGCTTTGTAATAGAGGAATCATCTTTTTTTTTAAGAACCAGTCAGGATTGTTGGCCACAGCAACAGGAACAGACTGTGGTTATCTCATGTGAAAAGGGACTTAATTATGGCTTGACTTACAATTTTTTGACTTAAAATGATACAAAAGTGATATACATTCAGTAGAAAGTGTTAGGATACACTTATGATGTTGAGCAGAGGCAACCAGCCCCAGCTCCCAGTCAGCCACCCAATCATGAAGCTAAAAAAAACTCATACTTTATGGTGTAAAGCCAGATGATTTTGCCAAACTGTGGGCTGATGTCAGTGTAATCGGTGTGCTTGAGGTAGGCTAGACTATCCTAAGATATTTGGTGGGTTTGATGTATTAAATGTATTTTTGACATATGACATTTTTAATTTATGATGGGTTTATCAGGACATAAACCCATTGTAACTCAAGGAGAGTCTGTATATTGAAGTGATGATATTAGAACTGACTTAGGAGACTAAAAGCATGAGCTGGGGCAGGAGATAGGATCTATAGTCAAAGTCATATCTCAGGAACATTCTGGCCCATGTGTAAGCACTCTAATCTCCTTTAACTGCAAATGTTTCCTCCATCTGCACCTCCTTTTCTAAAGAATCAAAGTCCTGGGAGGAAGTACGGGATTGGCCAACCTCAGGTCATGTGGTTCAGACTTGGCAAACGTACAGGTCAGGAGTCTCGCTCTGTCACCAGGCTGGAGTGCAGCTGCACAATCTGAGCTCACTGCAATCTCCACCTCCCGGGTTCAAGTGATTCCCCTGCCTCAGCCTCCTGAGTAGCTGGGACTACAGGCGCACACCGCCACACTCGGATAATTTTTTTGTGTTTTAGTAGTGATGGAGTTTCACCATGTTGGCAAGGATGGTCTTAATCTCCTGACCTTGTGATCTGCCCACTTTGGCCCTGCAAAGTGCTGGAATTACAGGCATGAGCCAGCATGCCCAACCCAGCCCTTCTTTTTCTAAAGGAGTAACCATAAGGACTTTGCCAGTGAACTCTCTGAGTGCATCCATAGATGGCTCACTGTTTTGTAACCTAATAGTGCCTGTGCAGACTAGGTGCCCACTGCCTGCGTCTGGGACAGACACATAGTTATTTTCCAGAAGATTGTTTTGAAAAAATGAAGAAATGAATTCTGCCATCAAATCCAGTGGTATCTTTCAGCTTGTTATTGCCACATAGAGCTTTATGCTTCTATTACCTGCACTAAAACACACCAGTGTCACTTAGTGAACTTTTTAATTGGCTTTTAAAATAGTAATGTAATCAGGCTCCTCATGTACAGAGATCTGCAGACAGGCTGAAAGGGAAAATGTGAATCACAGTTTAAATACATGCTTTTCAACTGCTTTGTAAGATAAACAGATGTATTAATTAGCACATACTTTAGGGTATGTTATATACTTAAATGGAGGAAAGCGAACAGAATATCATCTCACCAGAGGCAATAAAGATTTGAGCTCTGACCCTAGAAACAAAATGGCATCTTGTTTTCAGAAATGCCTAGCTGTGAGAACAATGAGTCAGGGGCTTAGAGGAATGATCTCTGGATTTATGTAACAAGAAGGCTCTTGTTCAAGTGGTATATAAGAACTAGACCACAGTCTTAGTAATGTGGGGAAAGCCTTTTAACATAGATCCATATGAAGAAATTCAGTAGTCATAGAGCTAAGACATTTTCAAAGGTCTTTAGTAACAAAATTGTGCTAATGCCCAGGACTTAAGAATAAAAAGATTTAGACTGAGGGTGGAGGTGAGTTCCTTGGTGTGCATTGTATTATGCTAAGTGTTATTGAAATAATTTTTTTAAATGGCAGGTTCTCTACCCTGTAGGAGATGACATTTGAAGGGATCACATGGACACAATTATGGATTTAGTGCAGCATTTTTTTTTATGACTAATTAGTGTTTTTTTGTTTTTGTTTTTTAACTGAAAGATCAAAAGAACTCTATTCCTTAGAAGGAAGGAAATGTGATTCTTCCTTTACTTGACCTTTTATGGCATTCATTCTTGCCCACCTTGGGTAGTTATTTTTGTGTAGGTCTTGACTTACTGGACTTCAAGAATGAGAAAAAGGACTATGTCTCATTTCTTTCTACTCCATCCCACACATAATGCTTCCCTAGTACACAGAGAATTCTCTGTATGTGTGTGCTGAATGAATAATCAAAGTCAGTAAGGAAGACATAGGGCTCCTTTGAGCCCAGAAATAATCTTCCCATATCACTTTAGACGAAACTGTGTGAACTTGGCAAGTCAATGCATCTCTCTGGGGCTTCCCAATAAAATGAAATGATGAAACGTTGGTAAAATATGGAATGGTAAGTTAGTTTCAACTTACATGCCTACTCAGTCAATTTCTCTGGACTCTAAGTCTGGATGCTCTTTTTGGCCGGATTGCACACTTCTGATATGAGGAGGCATGACCTTGCCTGGTGGAAAAGAAACAAGCATTTGGAAGCCTTGTGTCTATGTCCTGCTCATCTGTAGGTTGTTGTATCTACATCATCTTAGAGAATGAGGAAGGAAATGACTTGTGAAAGAACGACATTAACAGAATGCAAACATTGTGACAGTCTTCGCCTGACCTTTCATGTAGGTATTTTCTTATCCTTTAGATGATTTCCTAAAAGAAAAGCCATGTTTATCCAGTGTTCAGGTGACACTGAGCAGAGTAGGCTGTGGTATACCCTGGATTTCCAAATGCAGGCTGATGGAACCTCATGCTTTGACTGATAAGAACCACCTAAAATGCTTGTTTTAGGTATGGCTTCCTGAGTCCCACCCTAAAATGAATGAATCAAAATCTTGAGAGTAGGGTTCAGGAGGAATATTTATGCTAAGAAAATTTTCCAAGATGATTCTGACATGAAGCCAAGATTGGAAAGCACTGTTTTTCATGACTGAATCATAGTCCAAAAGTATCTGAACAGGGTGAAACAAACAAGATGAAATGTCAGAGACAAATGTAAATCCCTTAACTTTACAATAACAAGAACTGGGAAATCCTAGGCTGGCAACAGCATGTATAATACAACTGCAGCTTCAATATTTGGTTGCCTGTAAGCCCAGACTGAACCAACTCTGAGATACAGCTTACCAAAACAGCTGCAGCGGTGTCAGGCTGAAGGCATAGGAATACAATGCCGAACCAAAAGACAGCTCTCTTTTCTAGTCTGTACTTTCAGAAGACAGCTGGACTGTGTTCTTGATTTAGTCGGTAATTGTTATTTTTAGTAGCAATATAGAGTAGCAGTAGTAGTAATAATAATCTTTTATGCAGCACTTCATTATTTATAAGTTTATATTCAACATTTTGTCCACCCTAAATAAAAACTTCAGTTTAGCTGTGTTGATGCAATAGAGCCCATTGGTGAACACACTACTCAAATGTACATCTTTTATCCCCCAAGTCCCATGTCGTGTTTGGCAATGTGGATAATTTACAGGCCAGTACAGTAAGATAGCTGAAAACCATGCCATCGGAGAAAACAGAATTCCTTACCCAGGAGACTTCATAAGGCCTTGCCTGTTGTCACCAAAGGCTTGGTGGGTTTCCACAGGGAAGAGAGGACAGACTTGTCACAGGAGGCCTCAGAGGACAGAGCCTGACCAATGGTAAAAGTTACAGGGAGACAGACGTTGGCCCACACCTCGACCCAAAATATTTCTTAATCATCAAAGTCCCCTAAAGATGATACAGACTGTCTATAGGCAGATTCTGGAGAACTATTTACTAGGAATGGATGGGGAAGAATTTGGGATGGCTGACTTCAGAGGTCTTAGAAGGGACCCTGAGTTGTGCAACCTGGGCCCATGCAACCTTCTGATGATTAGGGCTGCTGAAACAGCAGGGCTGAAGGCAGGAGTTGTGGGATAGAATGGCCTCAGGTGTGGGAAGCTGCCACTGTGCACCCAAGTGACTGAGAGCCTCACCCCTTTGCCCTGTGACCTGCACTGGAGAACCTCATACCTTAGCCTGAGCTAGCATATTGGGAGCAACCTGATCTCCTGTATGCTTTGGGGAACCGCAGCCTCTCTCCTTTTACATGTGTGTAGTGAGCCTTGATTTAGTCATACAATCACAGATTTCTAGAAGCTTAGAGCCAACTTAAAGATCACTTAGAGAGAATTTGGCCCAACCTGGCCACATTATAGACAGCGAAACAGACAGTGAAATCTGTGACTTAAATCATAAACACCATTAAAAATTAGAGTTAGAGGCCAGGTGCAGTGGCTCACACCTGTAATCCCAGCACTTTGGGAAGCCCGAGGCGGGCGTATCACTTGAGGCCAGGAGTTTGTGACCAGCCTGGCCAGCATGGTGAAACCCCATCTCTATTAAAAATAAAAGGCATAGTCTGATGTGGTGGAAGATGCCTGTAATCCCAGCTACTTGTAGGAGGCTGAGGCATGAGAATTGCTTGAACCCAGGAGATGGAGGTTGCAGTGAACCGAGATCGTGTCACTGCACTCCAGCCTGGGCCATAGAGTGAGACTGTCTCAAAAACAAAACAAAACAAAACAAAACAAATAGAGTTAGAAGAGAACCTCAGGCCATGCCCCATCTGGTCGCACCCCTTCATTTTCCTGAGAAAAGGAGTGATTAACTAAGATCACTAAGTGAGAGATGGCATGGCCACGACTGTAGCCTAGCCCCTTGTCTCTCAGTGTGGTGTTCCCGCTGCTGACACGTTTCATCTCCTCTTTTCCACTGAGGACCTGTTCTTTCTGTCTCTTCCACTAGGGAAAATACCCTCTGCTTTGGGATGCAAGGATGCTGGAGCTGAGCTCACAGGGGGCCAAATCTGTCCCTCTATGCCACGGTGCCACCTTCTCTGTAAGCCTGGCCTCAGGAGGGTGTGCAACACTGCTGTAACTCGGGATGCAAAGACATTTCCAAGCACACAGTATAACATAGTTGTTTTATAAGCTGCAACTCACACTGCTAAATGAACACACTAAACATTATTCCAGGTAATTATACATGCTAATTCCTCCCTGAATCATTTTCATGTGTGTATTTGTGCGCTTGAGCCCAGAGTTAGTATTATGGGTGGACAATAGAATTTAACTTTATAGTAGTGAATTTTTTAAAGAGGTGAGGAGATAAACAGTGTTTAGCAATTTTCTTCTCCTTCTTTCCTCCCTCTCACTTTTGCTCTCTCCTTTCCTTTTTTCTCGTCTTCCTTCCTTTCCTCCTGAATTTTCCAACTCAGGGCTGCAAGTATTCGTCAGCTGAAGAATGAATGTCCACACTGTAAGAGCTTGTACATACAGCTGCAATGCAAGGATGCCTTACTCTGCCTTTCAGCTTTTTTGCTCATCTCAGAACACAACTTTCTTTGTGAAAGTCTATGCCCAAAGCCAGTGCAAAATCCCTCTTGAGTCTGACTAACACCCTCATGTGTTAGGAAATTCTTATCTCTGCAAGGCCTAGCATTTGTAGTAACAAATACCAGAGGTTACCAAATAACTTGTCCTGTCTATTTCAAAGTTCTTCTTCGTGATTGCTCACCGCTCTTTGAGAAATTTTCCTTTCTCCGCTGGAATTCTCCATTGAGTACTCTACCCCAAAGGTGAATTTTTCTAGTGAGGAAATGTGATCTTAAAAAAACCCATGACTCCGTTTGCCATTTTTAGAAGGCAAAACTTTATCAAACCAGAAGACCCAATCCACTAATATTTAATTGCCCCCAGGAAGTGTCTCTCTGGGACAAAAACTAATTTCCCCAAATGTACTTGAGAAAAAAAAATAGTTTGGAAACTAGTGATGTCACCTACTGAGAGATTGGAATGAATGCAAAGAGCAGGGACCACCTTGGGACAGAAGACCTGGGCTCGTCTTCCTTTTCCAGTCCTTCTGACATACTCTGCCAGGGCGGCCACTTTTAAGCCATGTGGCCTTGAGCAAGTGACTTAGCCTGTTTGCACCGCTGGGACATGGGGACAATACTACTACATACCTCATAAGTTTGTTTTAGTGAATAAATAATTTACTGGATCCAAAGCATAGTGAAAGAAGGGCTGAATTTTACTGTGTCTTCCCTGGTAACAGAAGAGCAGAAACATGGTTCTGGAGGCTGGATTCGGGCCATGCCCACATCAGACACTTGCAAAGAGCAAGGGGCAGCAGAATGTTGGGACTGGCCAGACCTGCTCAAGGAGGGCTGGGAACAACAGGTGACTGAGGGTGCATCAGAAAGCTGGGATTTGCAATTCTCAAATGAAGAAGCAGAATTCACAGTGGGAAGTGGAGGGTTGGGTCAAACATTGCTTTGGAAGTTAAACCCTCTAACAAATTACCAGGATTGGAAAGAGTTTCAGCCTGAAAGATAGGAGATCACAACCTTGTCTCAGCATGGTAGGGACTTGTTATTTGATTGTGAACAGGTAATCTCCTCTTTCTAAGACTCAATTTCCTTGTTGCTTAATAAAAGGAGTGGGGTTGGATTGATAGATTTTTTCTTCTGACTCTGATATTCAGTGATTCCTGATTTGTGAACATTTGTTTCAGTGCTTAACAAAAAGAAGAAAGAGTATTCTGGATTATAATTTAAAAAAAGAAAGAAAGAAAATCCTTAAGATTTAATTGAACTGGTGAACTGTGCACCATTTCTAGAAATCCCTTGCAAATGTTTCATAACAGTAGCAGCTTGCTCACCCTTTATGGTATATTTGTAGAAAAGGAGGTACAGATTGTAAGCAGGAAGACACTTGAGATGTTGAATATCTTTGAATGTCTGATAAGAAAAGGAAAAATAGGGCATGACATTTGACGTTAATTTTATTCATTCAATAAACATATGTCAAGTGCATACTGTGAGCCTCTGCACCTGGTTCATGTGAATTCCACCAGATTTGGGTCTTCAAGAAGTCACAGTCTAGTGTAGGAGAAAGGCAAGTAGTTTTTAAAAATCTGTTTAACAAGACGTAATGAAATGAGGGCTGGAGAAAGAAGAGATTAATCCCAACTGTGGGATTAGGAAAGACTTCATACAGGGTGACATGTGAGCTGGTCCTTAAAATATGAGTAAGGCTTTGACAAACAGGGAATGGGGAAAGGGGGCATTCCAGGCTGAGAGAGTGATGTGAATAAAGGCTTGTAAGTGGGAAATTTGGGGTATTTTTAGGGCATGGAGGTAAGCCATGTCACAGAAACACAGAAGCCTGGGAAATCTCAGAGAAGCAACTAGAAGGGTAGAATTAGTTTGTTTTGATTTTTAGTTACTTTAATGGTAATGGATCTTCCTTATCATTTTTACTGGAGAATCTTACCCAATATTCATTTGAAGGACAAAGGGTTATGAAGTAGGTGCTTGGGAAGATGATGTCAATATTTAATAATCCAGCAAAGTGTGATCTGCAGATGGGGAGCATACAGTCGTATAGAAGTAACAATATTCTTGAGAAATAAATTTTGGTTTTCTTGTTTTGACTTTTTATTAATAGTAAGAAATCTATTGTAGTTCTCAGAGTGACCTACTGGGGACTTGGTGAGCATCGTGAGGAACATAGGCAAGTCATTTTGTGTCTTCCAGGCCTTTCTAGAGGAGTGACTTGGGGTGGCTAAAGGTGGTTTCTAAAATGAAAATTCTGTAGACACATATTCAAAGCTAATATGGCCTTGTTCCAAATGGACTCTATAACCTTAGCCCCAATACTCTGACTGTTGGATGTCTTAGCTTCTTCCTCAGAAAACTGTGGCAATGCTACAGTGCCGAGTCACCCTGGGAGGCTGATGGTGGGGTGTGAGGCACACCAGAGCCGGCCTTGGGCTCACTGTATCCCTGCCCTCCTCATTCTCCGAGTAGTGATGCTACTATCTATATCATAGGCTTACACAATTATTAAATAATTACTAAATTATTAAACATGGATAATAAGACCCCAAGAATGTTAGTGATTATGTATGATTATTTAAACACTTAGCCTTGTTTGGAGCACTGAATAGACATATGCACAAAGTACATTCAATCCAAATACAACCAAGGCAGCTGGGTAAGGTGGCTCACGCCCTTGATCCCAGCGCTTTGGGAGGTCGAGGCGGGCAGATCACCTGAGGTCAGGAGGTCGAGACCAGCCTGGCCAAAATGGCGAAACTCCGTCTCTACTAAAAATACAAAATTAGCTGGGCATGGTCGTACGCACTTGTAATCCCAGCTATTCTAGAGGCTGAGGCAGGAGAATTGCTTGAATCTAGGAGGTGAGGTTGCAGTGAGCCAATATCACGCCACTGCACTCCAGTCTGGGTGACAGAGCAAGACTTTGTCTCAAAACAAACAAACAAATAAAAAAATACAACCAAGGCACTAGCCAGCTCACACATATTTAGCACAAAATTTACCTGTAGGGCAACAATCAGAGAAACATAGGAAAGTGAACACTAATGAAATGTTGGAAGGATGATAAGGCTTTTTCTGAAGAACATTTTAGAGGGTAAAAAAATGTAAGTTACAAAAACACCCTTCCCAGGTCTAGTTTAACACAAATCACTGAAATCTCAGGGTTGGAAGATATCTTGAAAATTGTCCTCTCCACGCAGAGGTTGAGCATCCTTGGCACAGAGCCCCGGTCCTCCAAGAGCTCCAGTCTCCCTCACAGATTTGAAAGGTTCCTTCTTGGGTGGAGCCACAATCTGCCTCCCTCAACTTTTGGAATCTTAGAAATTCAGAAATGGGGCCAGACGTGGTGGCTCACGCCTGTAATCCAGCACTTCGGGAGGCTGAGGCGGGTGGATCACAAGGTCAGGAGATCGAGAGCCCATCTCTACTAAAAATACAAAAAATTAACTGGGTGTGGTGGCATGCACCTGTAGTACCAGCTACTCGGGAGGCTGAGGCAGGAGATTCGCTTGAACCTAGGAGGCAGAGGTTGCTGTGACCCGAGATCACACCACTGCACTCCAGCCTGGTGACACAGTGGGACTCCGTCTCAAATTAAAAAAAATAAATAAATACATTCAGAAATGGGGCCAGGTGTGGTGACTCACACCTGTAATCCCAGCACTTTGGGAGGCCAAGGCAGGCGGATCACCTGAGCTCAGGAATTCAAGACCAGCCTGGGCAACATGGTGAAACCCTGACTCTACAAAAAAAATACAAAAATTAGCTGGGCGTGGTGGCTTGTGCCTGCAGTTCCAGCCACTCAGGAGGCTGTGGCAGGAGGATTGATTGCTTGAGCCTAGTAAGTGGAGTTGCAGTGAGCAGAGATCGCACCACGGCACTCCAGCCTGGGTGACAGAGCAAGACCCTGTATTACATAAATAAATAAACAAATAAATAATTTAGAAATGGTAGAGCCCTTAAAGTTTATCTAAGCCCACCCCACAGAGTACAGAAATACCTTTTATAACCCGATCATGGGGCTTAGGGTCTCCTGGCCTCTACCTTGATATTTTCCCTGATGAGTTCCTCAGCTCTCCAAGGGAAAGCCTTTGCTATTATTGAGCAGGTCTAGTTGCTAGAAAAGATGTCCCTAGTTCTTTGTCAAGGTCCTTGTTCTTTGCCACTAACTGGCTCGATAGCTTTAGGCCCAATGAACTGACCTTTTGGCATCTTAACTTCACAGAGCGAGACTCATCCACCTTTGATCTGACCACCCTTCAGATACATAGAAACCCAGGATTATCTTTTTTTCCAGTTAATTGTTCACAGTTCCTGCAGGTATTTCTCATTTTACCCCTTTCCCCAAACCCTTCCTCCTTCTGAGTCTCCTGTTTTCAACCTCTGGCTCAAATGTCTCTCCCCCGACATCTTCCTTTTTGAATCCTACCATCCATAGAAACCTGAGTGGCATGTCGCTTTTCCAAGACACCCTTCCTGACCCCCATTAGAAATGACGACCTCTTTATTCAGACTCTGGGTGTGCTCTACCATTTACCCTCACCATTTTCTGCTTTGCTTATGTATCTATGGTCATATATAGAAAGGAAATTTCATACTTTCTTCTCATTAGCCTACATTTTGGGGGGCACTGAAGTTATTCACTTTCAACTTGAAGAGTGTATTACATTCGGTCTGAGCGCGGTGGCTCACGCCTGTAATCCCAGCACTTTGGGAGGCCAAGGCAGGCAGATCACCTGAGGCACCTGAGGTCAGGAGTTTAAGATCAGTCCGGCCAACATGGCAACATCCTGTCTCTACTAAAAAAATACAAAAATTAGCTGGGCATAGTGGCAGGTGCCTGTAATCCCAGCTACTTGGGAGGCTGATGCAGGGAGAATTGCTTGAACCCGGGAAGCAGAGTTGCAGTGAACCGAGTTTGCACCACTGCACTCCAGTCTGGGGGACACAGTGAGACTCTGTCTCAAAAAAAAAAAAAAAAAAAAAAAATATATATATATATATATATATATATATACATATAGCATTCTCTATATATCAGCCTTGGTTGATTATTCTACTTAATATTTACATTCATGTTAGGGCTAATTTTTCTACCTAATATTTACACCCACGGTGGGGCTAATTATCCTACTTAGTATTTACATCATGGTGGGGCTAATTAGTCCACTTAGTATTTACATCCATGGTGGAGATATTGGAAAAGGAGAATCATTCCTGGACTTACTACTGTAAGAAAATTAGTGGATAGCTGATACTACATGAGAGGTGATATGCCGTCTTGAGCACAGCAGACTTAGATCTCAGCACGTGGACAATCTTGGGTTGGCTGCTTAGCTGCCCTGGGCCTCATTTTATTTTGTCTCTAAGATAAAGATAATAATATCCTCAACATAAAGCTGTCTTGAGGTTCAATTGAGGTATTTATATGATGATGCCTGGTTTGGAGGAGCTGCTCCATAAATGTTAGGTGAAGTGAGGTAGAATTAGAATTCAGTATGACCCCTTAAGTTAGGGAAGTTGATGTGAATGTGCAGGTTTATGCTTAATTGAGGAAAAATGATGTATCTGACAGAAGAAAAGTAAACAGCTATTATACAAGAAGCAGGATGACTGCTTATGCTCAAAATAAATATCAGTGTACCATACAAATATCAGGCGATATTATGTGGAGAATACAAAAATTAGAAATTAGCATAAGTTCAGGTATTATCCAGTAATACATTATTATCAAAATTCCTTAGATCTTGTTTACTGCTCTTTGTCTCCACACCATAGCTCCGTAAAGTAACAAGACCAGATATATTGTAGCCTCAGTCTTCTCAGGTACAAGATCTAGATGTTTGGAGAATGATCTCAAAGATTCTATTCAGCTTTAAAATTCTGACTCTAGCACTTTAACTCACATAAAACTCTTAGATGAAAACAACAACAATGACAAACACTACATTTATGAAGAAATGCACTGATCATTGGGAAATGCTACGGAAAATCTAATACTGGAAATCAGATATAAGAAAGGAGATTCCTGTATGGGTGGGAGTGTGGAGATGTTGGGGTAGGCTCACATGTGTATGAATAGAATATTTCCATTTCCACTGAAGACAGAGCCAAAGCAAACTGACTTTAATTGAGGCCAGTGGCTCACACCTGTAATCCCAGCACTTTGGGAGGCCGAGGCAGGTGGATCACCTGAGGTCGGGAGTTCGATACCAGCCTGACCAACATGGTGAAACCCCGTCTCTACTAAAAATACAAAAAATTAGCTGGGTGTGGTGATGCATGCCTGTAACCCTAGCTACTCGGGGGACTGAGGCAGAATAATCACTTGAACCTGGGAGGCAGAGGTTGCAGTGAGCCGAGATCACACCATCGCACTCCAGCCTGGGCAACAAGAGTGAAACTCTGTCTCAAAAAAAAAAAAAAAAAAGTTGCGTAAGGAGGCCTTTCCAACAATCTAAGGTGTGAAACTCAGAAACAGTTGTCAAAGAGAGCTTGGGAAATCAGATCTTGAAGAAAAATCAGAGGAGAAGTTTCAGCGGAGGGCTTTGCCAAGGTCTTCCTAGCCCATTAGCTCTCCAACACACTTCTGTACTAGGTTGGCTGTCCCATCAGGCATCTTCCTCCTGGCTTTGTGGCCTAGGCTGGTTCTAGTTCCCCTTACTTTCACTCTGACTCACAGCCAAAGCAAGATTGGGACAAGCGAAATTCCTAGTTGCTCAATGTTTTATTACTAGTAGTTAGATGACAATTTGCATAGTGGTAATGTGCTTTAGAATGAGTTTTATCAGCTGTTCCTTGCAATTATTTTGAGGTACACTTGATGTTGCCCCATTTTTAAGATGGAAATGCAACACTGAGAGAGATGAGGGCAAAGTCAGAGATGGCACTAGAATGCATAGACTCCCCACCCTAAGGCCTTAATTTGGTCCTCTTATATCTATGTTACTGTAAGTACTATGAAGCCTTAAAATGTCCTCATTTAAGAATTACGAGAAATAGAGTATGAAGGTGAAAGACGCAGGAAAACCAGTAGTCTACACACCAGATAACTTTGCTATGCAGATTTCAGAGCTGGAAAGAGAATATAGAAAATCCTAGCTGATGCTTTAAACATTTGGTATTATTAGAATCATTGTGACAAAGGTGAAAATGGCTTTTGGCCTATACCAAAGTTTGTGACTGGGGTTCCTGGGGCTGTGCCACTGTGAGTATGTTTAATACTTTCTACCTTGAAAAGCCCATAATGACTTAAGGAAGAAAGATATGCAGGAGTGGTATTCAGAGGCCTGGGTTCCTGTCCTGACAATGCCACGAACTTGCCATGGGATTTGGTTAAGTCCTTTCTAGCTCTGGGCCTTCTCTGTGCTGAGGCAAGTCTGGACGGGATTGGGGAGCAGGAGATGTGGTTAGTTTACAGGTAGACAGTCTCTTTCTGCTCCTATGGCAGTGAATGGATCAGTTCACTGTAGACAGTGGACATGTGGCAGGTGCTGTGCAAAGTGGGGTCTCACAGCCTAGGGAAAATCGTGGGTGTCAGAATAGTCCAGTGTTATCAGATCACAACCAGCATCACCATGATACAACAGCAGATATGCAGCAAATGCCTGCTATAGGAATGCCTTATTGAACTAGCTAGAATTAGGTTCAGCTGTGAGCAACAAAGACCTGAAACATAATGGCTTGGACAAAGATAGAGGTAGAGTTCTCCATCACTTGTAACCTCACAGATAAGCCCTAATCCCCAGAACCTGTGAAAATGTTACATTCCATGGCAAAGGGGAATGAAGGATGAAGATGGAATTAAGGTTGTTAATAAACTGAATTTAACCTAGAGAGGTTATCCTGAATTTTCTAGGCTGGACCAGTGTAAACCCAAGTGTCCTTAAAAGTGAAAGAGAGAATCAGAAGAGAGACTGACGCTAGAATGAAAAAGATCGGGTCTATGTTGTTAGCTTTGAAGATAGAAGAAGAAGGCCATGATTTGAGAAACGTGGGCAGTTTTTAGAAGCTGGAAAAAGTAAGGAAACATATTTTCCCCTATAGCCTCCAGAAAGGAATGCACCCTGCGGATACACTAATCTTAGCCTGGTAAGATCCCTGTCAGGCTTCTGTACTATAGAACTACAAGACAAAAAAGAATTTTGTTGTTTTAAGCCACTAAGTTTGTGGTAATTTCTCAGAGCAACAATAAACATGTAATACAATGGCTGAAAAGACATCTGAGATAAGCAACTTGAGGAAGGTCGCTTGAGTTCCATCAATTGGAGATCCATGCTCCTTCTTGTTGCTCTACTGTGTGATTTCTATTTGCAAGGCCACCTTGAGGACAAAAATGACTCCTGGAGCTTCAACCATTCGGTACTGCAGTCTGAGTAGATGAAAGGATGAAGAAAAGAGAAGGTCTCTCCCTAAGAAGAGTTTCCGAAAGTCACGCATATATCTGCTGATTTCTCACTAAACATGCCTTGGTCACACACACCAGCCAAACTACAAAAGAAGCTAGGAAATCCAGTCTTTTAGCTGACATGGTTTGTGCCCAGCCAAAATCCAATATGGTTAACCGAAGTAGAGAGTGGATGCTGGGAGGCAAAGAGCCAACTCTGGCAAATAATGACAGTCTTTCTCCCTCCCTTTCTCTCTCTCTCTCTCAAACAACAGTTTTTTTTTTTTTTTTTAATTTATTTATCTGTTTATTTTGTTGTTGTTGTTGTTTTGAGACAGAGTTTCACTCTTGTCTCCCAGGCTGGAGGGCAATCTCAGCTCACTGCAACCTCTGCCTCCCGGATTCAAGCGATTCTCCTGACTCAACCTTCTGAGTAGCTGGGATTACAGGCACCCACCACCATACCCAGCTAAATTTTGTATTTTTAGTGGAGATGGGATTTCACCATGTTGGCCAGGCTGGTCTCAAACTCCTGACCTCAGATGATCCACCTGCCTTGGCCTCCCAAAGTGCTGGGATTACAGACGTGAGCCACTACACCCGGCCCAAACACATATTTTTAAAGATCTGAGTTCTAATCTCAAAATCTGCTTTTGATGCATAATAAGAAAGCATGTAGATGCTTGTTTACTCATTTGTGTGTCTTTTACTTATCTTCCAACCCTTTTTCCTTGGCCTAATCTACACTGTTGGCATTCCTCTCCACTTGGCTGCCTTTGAGAGCTTATCACTCTCCCCCTTGATCACCACTCTCTTTGTTCTGGCAGAAGCTCATGACCTCTCATCTGGATTCTTTCTGAAGCATTTGGCACTCTGTTGATGTAGATGGAATAGGTTTCACTATCCCTAATTTCTTCCAAATGAGGAATGTGAAGCTTAGGGAGGCAGAATGACTTGCCCAAGGTCATAGCTGATAAATAGTAGGGTAGCAATGTTGAAAGGCGCTTGGCTGTGTGTTGGCTGTCTAATGTTACCAGAGTCCCTTTCCACTGCTAACTAGACTTCTTGATGGGAAATGAATTTGCTGATGATAGTTTGGGTGAAGTTTTCTAACTTCTCTAAGATTGTAGTAATTTTTTTTTTTTTTTTTTTTTGAGACAGAGTCTTGCTCTGTCAGGAGGCTGGAGTACAATGGCATGATCTCAACTCACTGCAACCTCTGCCTGCCAGGTTCAAGTGATTCCTCTGCCTCTGCCTCCAGAGTAGCTGGGATTACAGGCGCCCACCACCACATCCAGTTAATTTTTTGTATTTTAGCAGAGATGGGGTTTCACCATGTTGGCCAGGATAGTCTCGATCTCCTGACCTCATGATCCACCAGCTTCGGCCTCCCACAGTGCTTGGATTACAGGCGTGAGCCACTGCGCCTGGATCAAATTGTGGTGATTTATAATCTACTACTCTAGAGTGCTAAGCATAGAGGGTAGAGGTGGGAGAAGAAGAGATAGGAAACAGGAGGAGGGGTGACTATAAGGTGAACATCCTCATTCTTAGTACCTGGGTAAATACGTTGGGATTTTCAAATGAAATTTCTCTATAAGTCCAGCCCCTGTCCCATCCCCACTAGCACCAAGGCCTCTATTTCTTTATTCCCAGGGTAGACACGTTGGAATTATCTTTTATTCTCCCCTCTCTCACCCATCCCTTTACTCTGCCCCCTGCCATCTAGTTATTGCCAAATTCTCAGGGCTATAAATCAGCAATGCCTCTTCTATCCACTTCCTTCTTGCCATCCCCACTGCCACTGACTGCTCTTCTTCTGTTTTATATTTTGGTAGTTGCCCAAAGGTCCACCTTCCTTCTGTCTGTTCTTCCCTCCTTCTTTCGTGCAACGCTGCTAAACAAATCTTTTTGAAATACACAGCTAATAATTCCACTGCCCAGAAAAGTTCAGTGGCTCTCCCGTGACTTCACAACAGAGTGCGTCCCCTGCCCTTTCCTGCTTTGTTGCCCTTGTTCACGCAGTGCCCTTCAAATGGAATCCCCTTCCTCTACTGCCATTCAATATCCAAATCATATGCAACTTTTGACATTGAGCACAAATGGTTCTTTACCTATAAAATCTTCTTTGATATCTTCCCACCACACCTAGGCTGGAAACAATTCCTCCTCTTCCTTTTAGACTCTCCAAAATCTTTTTTTTTTTTTTTTTTTTTTTTTGAGACAGAGTCTCACTCTTTCATCCAGTCTGGAGTGGAGTGGGGCGATCTCAGCTCACTGCAACCTCTGCTCCCTAGGTTCAAGCAATTCTGCTTCAGCCTCCCCAGTAGTTGAGACTACAGGTGCATGCCACCACGCCCGGCTAATTTTTGTATTTTTAGTACAGACAGAGTTTCGCCATGTTGGCCAGGTTGGTCTTGAGCTCCTGACCTCAGGTGATCCGCCCTCCTTGGCCTCCCAAAGTGCTGGGATTACAGGCATGAGCTACAGCTCCCGGCCCAAAATTTTATTTTTCTCCTTGTAACTGTATATTTAGCTGCCTAATTATTTGGCTATAGTCTACTTCCATCAAGTCCTGTGTAAGTTCCATAATGACATATACCATGTCTTTTTTGGTCACAGTTGTATGACTCGGACAGAGTGTCTGTGACCCAGTGTAATCATAAGTTTTGTGTCCAATCAAAGTTCATAAGGGAATTCAGAATATCTTGAAAACCTGCGAAAATGATTCCAATAGTAATGCTTTTTTACCCCCATCTCTTCAGGCTGACCCCGATGAGGGCTACAGTATTCACTTTCTATCTTCCATTAAAGTTATTTGAATGTGGGCGCCTCTCTGCAGTCTAGACTAAACTCTTAAAGAACTGGACCTTACCTAATTTACCTGTTTCTCTACCCATCCTGCCATACTACTCACGCCCCACCCCCCCAACTTTGACCACATCATGAATTCAGGAAGTAAACAATGAATGAAGTGAATGCTATGGAGGATGACATTTTGTAAATGTAAGAAATGTGACCTACCTTTTGGTGTTTTAGTCATAAAGTCCTTGCCCATGCCTATGTCCTGAATGAACAGGCAACATACAGAATGGGAGAAAATTTTTGCAAAAATCTACCCAACTGACAAAGGGCTAATATCCAGAATCTACAAAGAACTTAAACAAATTTACAAAAAAAGAATCAAACATCCTCATCAAACAGTGGCCAAAGGATATGAACAGACACTTCTCAAAAGAAGACATTTATAGCAGCCAACAGACACATGAAAAAATGCTCATCATCACTGGTCGTCAGAAAAAAGCAAATCAAAACCACAATGAGATACCATCTTATACCAGTTAGAATGGCCATCATTAAAAAGTCAGGAAACAACAGGTGCTGGAGAGGATGTGGAGAAATAGGAACACTTTTACACTGTTGGTGGGACTGTAAACTAGTTCAACCATTGTGGAAGGCAGTGTGGCGATTTCTCAAGGATCTAGAAATAGAAATGCCATTTGACCCAGTGATCCCATTACTGAGTATATACCCAAAGGATTATAAATCATGCTACTATAAAGACACATGCACATGCATGTTTATTGCGACACTATTAACAATAGCAAAAACTTGTAATCAACCCAAATGTCCATCAATGATAGACTGAATTAAAAAATGTAGCAAGTATATACCATGGAATGCTATGCAGCCATAAAATGTATGAATTCACGCCCTTTGCAGGGACATGGATGAAGCTGGAAACCATCATTCTGAGCAAACTATCACAAGGACAGAAAACCAAACACTGCATGTTCTCACTGATAGGTGGGAATTGAACAATGAGAACAATTGGACACAGGAAGGGGAACATCACACACCGGGGCCTGTTGTGGGGTGGGGTATGGGGAAGGGTTAACATTAGGAGAAATACCTAATGTAAATGACGAGTTAACGGGTGCAGCACACCAACATGGCACATGTATATCTATGTAACAAACCTGCACGTTGTGCACATGTACCCTAGAACTTAAAGTATAACAAAAAACAAAGAAAGAAAGGACAAAAGAAATGTTGCCTTCCTTTGCCTAAAGCAAGCTTGGCTTTGGAATATTTAGACAGTTCAATCCCTTACCTCTGCCAGAGAGAGTCCTTTTGATAAAGAGAATACTTGGTTATATTTTTAAAAAGTTTCAAAGCAAGGTCCAAACATTTCAAAAAGCAAGCAGATGGGCCCTGCAGGGAGCACTCACTGACTAACTAGGATGCTTTCAACTGCCTGTGCTAAAATTGGTGCTAGGGGCTAATGTCCTGCTTGTCTTGCCTCATTAGAAAGTCTTTCTCTTTCTAAGATGTGTTTCAGGGAAAAAAAGAGAAATGAGGGGGAGAAAAAAAGACAGTGCAGGGTTCCCACTGGAGGGAACTGGATCTAGAGATGAAGCATGTAGTTGAAGACCGGACTGATCATTTCACCTTTCATCTCTTTATTACTGCTCCACACTCCCATGTCAAGCATCAAGCTGCATTTCCTCTGAGGATCCTTCCAAAGAAAAGAGCTTGCCCTTTTTTTTGTTATTGTATTTTTTTTTTTCACCGCCCCTCAGCTTCCAAAGGCGTTTCTGATCTCTTTAGCTAGAACTAGCTGAGGAGGGCCACGACCTCTTTCTTTCCTGCTGCTCTGAGGAGGAGCGGAAAGTGGAGTAGGTGATGGGCAGGTGACCTACCTTACAGCAGGAGTGGGGGAGTGCTTTGCCCAAATTAGCATCACAGAGAGAGTTCCGAGGCTTTCCTTCCCACCAGATTCTGGCGTCAGTCTGGTGAGCAGCAGCAGTCTAAAGCTGAGGCTGTGGGGATGCAGGACAGAGGTGGAAGTAGTATCGTAGTTAAGTTACCATTCTACACACCGAGGGAAGACAGAGGGAGGAGGGCAACACTGTAGTGAGTGAGAGCTAAGAGTGGATCACCCTAAATCCACACACATGGACATCTCCTGAAGCCATGGTCAGAGCTGGCTTGGGGTCTTAAAAAACTGGCTTGGAAAGGAGCATTTGTTACTGATTTTCCTCTAAGAGGATGAGTTGAGAATTTATCCATTCACGTGGACAAAGCATAGCTGTAATCTTTGTGCTTCCTTTTGTTGAAACAACACTGAGTTCAGAGTTGCTTGGGTATTGGCACATTGATCTGGGTATTGGCACATTGATCTCAACCTCATTTCTCTCTCTCTCTCTCTCTCTCTCTCTCTCTCTCTCTCTCTCTCTCTCTCTCTCTCAGAGAATAACACTGAATTAAAAGGCAACTCAAGTCCTGCCAAGAAGGATTGTGATTATCTGATCCAGGGGCCCTGGTCATACTAAGAATTATTGGCCACTCTCGACCTTTCTCTGTTAAAACATTGACAAAAAGAAAAGACATCTAGTTTAAAACTGGGACTTAAATGCTGGTGTGTGAAAAAGTGTAGACCATGTTAGTTGAACAACAAATATTTCCCCTTCTTCATGAAGAAATGACAGGGAGATGGGAGCAGGAGTTTCTACCTCAACATACCACGGTGCCCTCCCTAGAGAAATGACTCCTACCAGCAGATATTGGACCAGGGAAAGGCATATGCACTCCACAGATAAACAGCACACAGACATACCACCCCTCTAGCAAAGGACATCACAGAAGAACTCTAACAGAAACAAGAGACTATCAGAAGAACCTAGGAGGATTCTTTACCCCATCTATGGACATGTACCAAGTCTGGAATGACTTCTCCCCATCTGTAGATGAGTAAAGAGTAAAAGCTCTGATATGAGCTTTTTTTTAAAAAAAAGTTGGTCATGTAAAAAGAAAGACTATTCCATTCAAGATGCAGAGAGAAGACACATATTTGGAAAAGACTAACTGGTGAGCCTACAGTAGTCGTTCCTGGTGTTCAGTCATCTTTCACATATATGTGAACCCTGGAGTCAGTGCCTGCAGAGAGGCAAATGAATTCATAATTTGGAATGCAGGCTGCTTTCACTAGACAAGACCCTTGCTCTCTGAACAGGTGTGCCCTTCACCTAGTGCAATATGTACATATTCCTGGGAAACGCCAGGCCTGAGGAAGTGAGCATTACTGAACTCACCAATTATCTCTTCTCAGTGTTTGTCAGAAACCACACGTCCTTCTCACCTCATCTCATCTTGTCTAAGCCTCCTCTCTGAGCCTGCTTTCATTTGATATTAGTTATTCATACCTCTACATTAATTTTTATTATTGACCCTCTCCCAAAGGATTTACCCTCTAAGACTTGTCATTCTTTTGGGGTGAAAGACTCCTATTAAAGGGATTCTGGGCATTCATCATTAAGAACCAGGGCTACTTGTGTTAACTTGGAAATTACACAATATGAAGTAGTTGCCTACGTAGATATCACATAAAATAATGATCCTTTTTGTTCATGCATTTTAATAATGGTTGTCCTCAGACTTTGGTGGGTATCACCACCTCCCAGGGAGCTTGAATGCTAGGGTCTCACTGTCTGGGTTTTAGTCAGTATATCTGCGGTTGGTTTCCAGAATCTATTTACCTTTAAAGGTTTCTAGATACTCCTGATCATTAGTCTGATATGGGAATCATTGATCTACTGTTTTTTTCTTCTCTAATGCACCTTAAGAATATGCTAGCACTTACACTATTCACAATAGTAAAAAAGTAGAAGCAGGCTGGGCACAGTGGCTCATGCCTGTAATCCCAGCACTTTGGGAGACCGAGGCAGGCCGATCACCTGAGCTCAGAAATTCAAGACCAGCCTGGTCAATATGGTGAAACCCTACTAAAAATACAAAATTTTTACTAAAAATACAATATTTCTACTAAAAATACAAAAATTAGCTGGGCGTGGTGGCGGGCGCCTGTAATCGCAGCTAGTTGGGAGACTGAGGCAGGAGAATCGCTTGAACCTGGGAGGCAGAGGTTGTAGTGAGCCAAGACCACTGCACTGCACTCCAGTCTGGGCAGCAAAAGTGAAACTCCATCTCAAAAAACAAAACGAACAACAACAACAACAGCAACAACAAAGTAGAAACAACCGAAATGTCTATCGATGTCTGAATGAATAAACAAACTGTGGCATATACATGCAACTGAGTACTATTCAGCCATAAAAAGCAATAGAGTGTTGATCCACAATACAACATGGATTAACCATGAACAAATTATGGTACATAAAATAAGCCTGACATAAAAGGTCATGCATTGTGTGGTTCCATGTATATGATATACCTAGACTAGACAAGTAAGCCCACAAAAGCAGATTGGTAGTTACCAGGGGCTGTGGGGAGGAGAGACAGGGTATAAATCTTAATGGGTCTGGGGTTTTCTTTTGGGGTCTTGAAAATGTTTGGAACTAGACAGAAGTGTTGGTTACACAACACTGTGAATGTACTAAATGTAACTAAAGTTGTTTGCATTAATACAGTTTATTTTATGTTATATGAGTTTCACATCCACGATCTCATTTAGTCTTTATAAAACCCTTGGGAGGGAGATATACGCACACCCATGTATATAAATAAACAACGTACGCATTCCACCTTTCACTTGGGTGTCACTTTTAAGGGAAGCTTGTGTTATCACAACATGTAATTTTATTGTCAAGAATGGCATGATTTTTTCCCCATTAATTCTTATCTTGATTTAAAAATACAAATCTATAATAAACTGGAGTTGTTTTGTTTTGTTTTTGAAACAGAGTCTCCCTCTGTTGCCCAGGCTGGAGTGCAGTGATGTGATCTCAGCTCACCACAACCTCCCTCTCCCAGGTTCAAGCGATTCTCATGCCTCAGTCTCCCAAGTAGCTGGGACCACAGGCACCCATGACCATGTCTGGCTAATTTTTGTATTTTTTAGCTGAAACAGAACTTCACCATGTTGGCCAGGCCAGTCTTGAGCTCCTGACCTCAAGTGATCCACCCTCCTCAGCCTCCCAAAGTGCTGGGATTACAGGCGTGAGCCACCACAGCCGGCCTTTTGTTGTTGTTGTTTTTTAATCGCCAGAGCGGTGGCTTGGTAACGTGAAGCAAGTGGAATTGTTCTTAAGATGTATTTGTGTGGACAGCTGATGCTGGATAGGGAGCCCTGGAGGTGTTATTATGGAGTCTGAAGAAGAATCCATGGAATGTGTGTAATCATAACCCAGTCTGATCACCAAGAAAGTGCCCAGAATTTAGGGAAAAAAAGACAAGGAATGTTCAGATCCTGCTGCAAGAAAGAACTAAGTAGTCCTTACAGGAAATTCTTTTTGACAGAACCCACCAAGCTGAAGGGAAATCCTTGTTTTAGGATGATTTGAAATCCTCGTTTTAAGGTGTGTTAGTATCCTGTTGCTGCTGTGACAAACTACTACAAATTTTGTGACTTAAAACAGCAAATGCAGCTGGGCGCAGTGGTTCATGCCTATAATCCCCACACTTTGGGAGGCCAAGGCAGGCAGATCACCTGAATTTAGGAGTTTGAGACCAGCCTGGCCAATATGGGAAACCCCGTCTCTACCAAAAATTCAAAATACAAAATTAGCCAGGTGTGGTGGCATGTATCTGTAATCCCAGCTACTTGGGAGTCTGAGGCAGGAGAATCACTTGAACCCAGGAGGTGGAGGTTGCAGTGAGCTGAGATTGTGCCACTGCACTCCAGCCTGGGCAAAAAAAGCAAAACTCCATCTCAAACAAACAAACAAACAAACAAACAAACAAACAAACATGAATCCTCATATAGTCCAGGAGACTAGGAGTCTAAATTGGGTAGGGTAAGACTGTGTTTGTTCTGGAGGCTCTAAGGGAGAATCTACTTGCCTTGAACTTCTGGGGACTGCCCCCATTTCTTGGCTTCTGGCCCCACATCACTCAGACCTCGGCTTCTATTGTCACATCTTCATTTCCGATGCTGACCTTTTGCCTCCCTTCCTCTTATAAGAACTCTTATGATTACACTGGACCCAATCCAGGAGAGTCTCCCCACCTCAAGATCCTCCACTGAGTCACATCTGCAAAGGCTCTTTTGCTACTTAAGGTAATGTACCCACAGGGTTGGGGGTTGAGAACATGGGACTCTATGGGCACTATTATTCTGCCTATCACAGAAAGTGAAGCTGTGGAAACTGTAATCATAAAGGTGACCATCTATTTTCTTCCAAGGCTGTTCATCCTCAGAACACAGCTTCTGTGATGGTCACTGTATAGTCTTAGCCACTCCTACCAGACACCTTAGTGTCATCTTCAAATTCATTCCCTCTGCCTTCCCAGTCTGTATTTAATTTTCAATCAAGTTTAAAGCCCTATTAATCGAAAAATAAATAAATAAAATGACAATCGTGAAAGATTTAATATTTAGATATTTTAAAAATAGTATAAAACTGATGGAGAAAAGAGAAAAGAGTTTCTCTTTTCCCCTAGTTCTTTTTCTCAAAGGTACATTTGTAACAGTTAGTATGAAATTGGCTACAAATCACAAAGACTACAAATAAAAGATACTTGAACAGGATAGAAACATTTTTCTACTTAAAAATATCCAGGGAAAATAGTCCAAAGTTGATGTGGTATCTTATCCTACAAATTGCTCAAGAACCAGTCTCCTGACCGGGCACAGTGGCTCACACCTGTAATCCCAACACTTTGGGAGGCCAAGGCGGGTGGATGACCTGAGGTTGGGAGTTCGAGACCAGCCTGGCCAACATTTTAGACTCCACTAAAAACACAAAATTAGCCAGGAATGGTGACATATACCTGTGTCCCAGCTACTCGGGAGGCTGAGGCAGGAGAATCGCTTGAACCCAGGAGGCGGAGGTGGCGGTGAGCCGAGATTGCGCCCTTGCACTCTAGCCTAGGCAACGAGGGCGAAACTCCGTCTCAAAAAACAAACACACAAATGAAACCAGTCTCCTGTGAGTCTTGTCTCTCTGTCTTCCCTAAAGTGTGGACCTTACACTCGTGATCTAAGATGGTGACTATAGTTCCAATGCTAATGTGTAGCATTCCAGATATCAGGATAACAAAACTGACAAAGGAGTACACACATTATCTTTTAAGCAAGGTTATCAGGAGATGCCACACAACCTTCTGTTTACATTCTAGTGGTCAAATTTTATCACATGGTCACTCGTAGTAGGAAGAGATACATATGGGTGTCCTATTTGTTTCAAGTACGTATCCTGGCTGGGCGTGGTGGCTCATGCCTGTAATTCCAGCACTTTGGGAGGGAGAGGCAGGAGGATCACCTGAGGTCAGGAGCTCAAGACCAGCCTGACCAACATGTTGAAACACTGTCTCTACTAAAAATACAAAAATTAGCTGGGTCTGGTGGTGGATGCCTGTAATCCCAGCTACTCGGGAGGCTGAGGCAGGAGAATCACTTGAACCGGGGAGGTGGTGGTTGCGGTGAGCTGAGATCACACTATTGCACTCCAGCCTGGGCAATAAGAGTGAAACTCTGTCTCAAATAAATACATAAATAAAGTACATATCTTTATTTTATTTAAACATGTTGAATCACCTTGCTATACTCTTTGCATTCTTGCTCAAACTACCTTGCACACACAGCCATACTTACTTGTTTTTAACAGTTGAATGGTATTTCATTGTATGCATTTGCAGTCAGTTGAATTGTTTGGTGTTTAGCTGATCGTCTCCCGTCTTGTTTTTCTCCACACTACAGTCAATCCTGCAGTGAATATCCTTCACCATCCCTCTGATGTGCTTTGTGAATGGTACCTTGTCTGTTGTCCTTTATTTAAGCCTGGGTTTCCCAGAAGTCAAAGCTAAGGTAGAGGAATTATGTCATTTTATATTCCTAGGGAATCCCATCCCAGGTAACGGGAGTGAGCAAAACAGGAATGGAGGGAGAGTCAACATAAAAATGTTTAGCGAGCTGATGATTGTTAAATAATACTGATTACTCAATCAATGGAACTATATCTCTAAGCAGCCTTAAAACCACATCTAATGATCACCCATTAATAGAGATAGGGGAGAGAAAAGAGAAGGAGCTTATCTCCTGACTTCTGTCTCCCAATCATTAGAGGTCTACTCTACAGGGTGTTAAATCCCTTCTAGTCTGTGCATTCATATTCAGGAATGCTGACCCAGCCTTGCATCAATGTTAATAAGGAAAGCCTGGGGTCAGAGGTGAGTGGTGTGCCGTGTGAACAAGAGACTGCCAGTTTGTACCTACAAAGCTCATCAGAATCCACAGAGTTACATGATGTCAAGGGGAACTGCCCTGGTACAAGGGGTGGACTATATCAAATATCTATCATTCTTTCCTGCAGATCAGTTCATTCTTCTTATAACTGGTTCTATTACTACAACAGGGAATCATCTCTATGAGAAGATGCCCTCACTTCTTTTTTATGAGGGGAAACAAAAGTTCAGTTACAGTCTGCTTCAAGATGATCTTGAGGCCAAGAACGAGATTAATTATGCTCTTAATCACTTTTTATAGACGTTCCTCCCTAGGCCAGCACATCAGCTGTTCTGGTTCGCTTACCTGGTGGAGTGACCATCTGCGTATCTGATTTTAGCATCACAGTATGCCCTTCATTAGACTCCCTAGCCACACTCAAGCTACCGCTACCTTAGTTCATTAGTTCATTAGTTCAGGTCTGCTTCATTTCTTGACTGGCTTGTTTGTTTGTTTGTTTTTGACTGAGTCTAGCTATGTTGTCCAGGTTGGAGTGCAGTGGTGACATCTTGGCTCACTGCAACCTCTGCCTCCTGGGTTCAAGTGATTCTCGTGCCTCAGTCTCTAGAGTAGCTGGGATTACAGGCACATGCCACCATCTCCAGCTAGTTTCTGTATTTTTAGTAGAGACGGGTTTTGCCATATTTCCCAAGCTGGTCTCCAACTCCTGGCCTCATGTCATCCACCTACCTCTGCCTCCCAAAGTGCTGGGACTATAGGCGTGAGCCCAGCCAATGGCAATAGCCTTTTAACAGATCCCCATCTTTCATATTTTCATCTCTCCGTTCCATACTCATGATTTTCACCAGATGGAAATTTATAAAATGACAGCTTGGTTCATGTGATACTCCACACAAAAATGGCCTCCTATTGCTCATGCTATGAGCAAAAGCCCCAATTTAAGGCCCTTGTTCATTATTTAACTGATTGCCCAGCACCAGCGCATCCTTCACACTCCCTCTAATCTCATGTACTCTAATCCCAGATAACCACTCTTGTTCTAGGCTTTCCCGTTGTCATGACTTTTCTGACGCCCTTTCTATCATGTTCATGCATGTCCAAACCCTACTTATCTTCCAAAGCCGACACAAAAGGCACTAACCTGTTGTCATGACTTTTCCGACGCCCTTTCTATCATATGCATGCATATCCAAACCCTACTTATCTTCCAAAGCCAACACAAAAAGGCACCAACATGGAACTTGGGGATGGAGTCAGCAGGAAATTGAAGACAGGCAATCAGAACCATTGCAAGGTAAACAGGGAGGCAAGTCAATAGCCAGTTTAAAGACCTCTTATCCTATCTCTGAGTATCCTATTTTTTCCAACACCCAACCCATAATGTTTTTCCTATGATTTTTTAATTTATCATCAATCCTTGTTTTACTATTGCACTCATTGTTTTAGGTCAAAGACTTCAGAATCAGTAACAGGTTTAACTTGTTGAAAATTAATCTGTAATATGTTAGACTGAACAAAATAAAAATGACTTTTGTGAATTCTTTTGGTTACATTAGGGAAATCACAATAATATGCTTTCATATTTAATTGGGTACGTCACCTAAACAACTTTAGGTCTAATTTTTTAGATGGATCAGCTCAAAAGAGGGACTTGAAAAACTTTACATATGTGTACTGGGCAATAAGTCACATGTTTTAGAATTTTTCATGAGAGCTTATTAAACAAATATAGCAACAGCTATTTACAGGTTAACAGGCATTGTGTTATAAAAAGCGTATTGTAGGCACTGTGCTAGGTGCAGAGAATACAGTTATGAATGAGACACGTGCTTCGCCACCAAGGACTTAAACGCTAATCAAGAAGATAGATAAGTGAATAGGAAGTCAATTATAGGAGGATTAATGGCACTATGGGACTACATTAGTGGGCTAGCAAGGGGATAGGGATGTATGATGGATAGGGGATTAGAGAAAAATGGCATGTGAGCTGAGTCAAAGAGTAGATCTCTGTGTCAAACATTCATTCATCTATTTCTTTAGTCATTACGTGATCATTCACTATTGTTCCTTCATTCAGTTGGAAGCCGTAACAGACACTCTTAGTGGATCTAATGCTCATTTCCAGTCTTCTTTTTCCTAATCACCTTAAAAACAAGGGTGGCCATTTGACCCAGTTCTGGCCAATAAGGTAAAAAGGTAAAACCGCTGCAGGGACGGATCCTCAGTAACATTTTAATCCCTGACATGGACACGACCGTTTTTCTTTCTTTTTTTCTGTTCACTGGATTGCATGGATGATGACCGGAGCTTCTGCAGCCAGAATACGATCATGAGGAAAAAGTACAGAGGGTTTCCACTGAATAGAGTTGGAGAAAGTGTATTGTGTCTCTGAACTAGCACCAGCAATCATCTGTCTCTGAATATCTTATGTGAAAAAAATAAACTTCCGTTTGTTCAAGCTGCTGTGGTTCACTTTTTCTGTTATGTGCAACTGAAAATATTCCTAACACATTTGGGACTTTTGGCTGGGACTTTTGTTGGGTGGTCTCTTAATAAAGTTGTCTGTTGCAAATAACTTAAAAAGGAGAGCCCATGACAAAGGAGCAGGTGATAATACCTCTTCAGTTACTCCTCTTCCCTCAGTGAGTGAGGCACTGAGATTTATAACTGGGAGATTGGTATGCCAGTTATTGGTGTCTGGCCCCCTGTCTCAGCACCATCATATATTTCCTTAATGAAGTGCGAGACCAGGACTCCATAAATTCACATAGTAGCAGAAGCGGGCAGCAGCTCGTCAGCAAGGCTATTCAGAGAGCCCAGCATCACTCTTTGCGTATTAGAGAAGTTCACAGCCAGTTAAAAATAGGCTTGGAGAGAAATCGCTTTTAGACCACAGCTCATTTTGGATTTCTCTGGAGCCCCATTCTGGGCCACAGTGTATTTCCTTTTTCCTTTCGTTCTAGTAAGAGTACTCAGGCAGTTCAGAGACAATAGATGCATGGTTATCTTTAGTTCTGTTGTGCACAGAAAGCAGAACTATGAAAAAAACAACAGTAACTTATTGGGCACATGGACTGTTGCAGCTTTTTAATAAATGGCAACACCCACTGAGCCTTTAGGAGGGGCCAGGCTCTATGCTTTAAATCCTCAAAACAACCTGGTGAGAAAAATACTATTAATAACCTCATATCCCTCGTGAGGAACCTATGATTCAGAGCAAATAAGCAACGTACACTGCTATTAAGTAGCAGTATTGAAATTTGAACCCAGGTCTGTCTGATTCCATTCAGAGCCTGTTGTCTTAGTCTCCGTTCATACAAGCCCACACATGGCTTTCTGTGTCACTTGATTTTGATCCTCAGAGGAGACCTGTGAAATAGGCAGGGCAAGGAAATAATCCCAATTTACTAGGAGAAAACCTAGGACCAGAGAAGTGAAAGAATTCTTTAAGGTCGACCAGTCCATGTGCAATAGAACTGGGACTTGAATCCCATCTGCTGACTTTGAGTCCTGATGTTGCTCTCCCAGGGCAGGCTGAGTGCTGGAGCAGCTCAGTTATGAAAAAACACCCTGAAATTGTTTGTGGTTGACTTCTGAGTTTCAACACCCAACCCTATATCAAGAAACCATCTAACCCGGGGCTACCCTGATTTATTTAGGGTCTTTTAGAGATCAGTTTCTGCCTAGCACCTCTATTGAATGATATTTGGTATTTTCATTTAAAATTTCAAATATAATATTTCAAATTTAACCATCCTTCAAATGACGGCAAGAGAGTGTGAGCTGGAGGGATCAATGTCTTTATCAGGGGCATGGCCAATTTAGCTGATAAAGTGAGTATAATATCTCTTTGAACATTAAAATTATCCAGTGACAAGGAAGCTGACAATTAGCTTATAAGAGTTGAGTATAAGGATTTTACGTGTGAATATTTTTTTAAACACCTGAGTTTTGAAAAATAAAAGTGGCCTGCCCACATTTTCAAGCACTGTGGTAATCAAAAGAGAGCTCCATGGAGGTAATAATACCTTGTATTTTAAATACTGCTTGTCTTTGAAGAGCTCAAAGCACTCTATAATCATTTCCTTATTATGATTCTCAAAACTTCCTGGGTGAAAAAGTTACAAAGTTTATATCTTAACAGTCTGGCCTCAGTTTCTTCTTTGGGAATTTGAGGAGAAAGACCAGGCTTCTAAGAGCTCCATCAGTACAAACACCTTTTCAACCTTCTCCCCACCTAGCTCTCTCCCATCTCCAAGGCCCCTGTCCCTGCAATCTGGCTACCCTACTTAGCCTCTTATTTTTTTCTGGAACAGATTAATCTCATTATATAGAACCATAGATTATTTTAATCAGGAGAGTTTCACACCAGTGAGCTGCAGGCTGAACAACTGGCTCAAGGTGGGAAGCGAGAGTGGCTCTTCAGTTAGAGAAGTTTTATTTTTATCTGCTTTTATACATTGGGGGATCAGCATAAGATTTTATTTTTAAGAAGAATTTTGATGTTTAAAAAATTGCAATCTGGTCATTCAGTCCAGCTCCCTTATTTTACTGATAGGAAAACTAAGGCCCAGAACAAGGGAGTCACCTGTTTAAGGTCTCATCCCAGTTCCTGAGAGACCTGCCTGTCCTTGAACACTAATCCCTGGGTGCCAGTCCCGGGGGTCTTGGCAGGCCACCAGGTGGCTTGTCCCCAGAAGTCACTTTCACAACAAAAGTCCCAAATGTAGACTAGTAACCATGGACTCATGCCTTGGGGGGCTTAAATGCACCTGGCCACAGAATCTTCCTCCCTTTTTAGAGTTAAAGGTACTCATTTTACTTGGGAACATTTGACTAGACCATGCAGAAAGAAACAAGTAGAATTAATATGTGCCATTTTCACCTAGTCCCAAAATGGCTCTCCACCTTAACTAGGTCATGAAGAAAAAAAGTGTAAGTACAAACATACACATATATTTATATAGCTATTGCCTTCCAGTGAGCTCAAAGCATATATATATATATATATGTCATTAGTTCTGGGGGAAAGGAAAAGCAGTTATTGTCTGCCTCATTTTGCATAAGACAATCAAGGCAGAGAATAAATTGATCTTGACTCAAATCATGGCCTGGATTGGTGGTGTTGGTGCAGGGGTGTCTAAGCTTGTTGTATCCTACTGTGCTCCAGGAGCAAAGTCTGGGAAGTTGAGGACCTGAGCTCTAGCCCTGTGTCAGGCTGCACCTGTGAGCAGGTGTTTCATTCCCTGAGTTTCAGCTTCTCCATATGGTAAACGAATAGAGGAGTGGCATTGATCATTTTTTTTTCTATGGCTGCTTTCTCTGCACTGGAAGTGATATTTGGAGGATTGAAAGGAGCAGAGCTGAGCCTGGAGCAGCCCACCTGAATGAGGTGTGTCTGCCCTCACTTCCTTAAGCTAAAGTATTCCAAACTTTGGGGAGTGTGCAATGTACACGCCCATGTAATAGTTTTGTTGGGGTCCTGGGCCACACTACATACCAAGAGTTGGGACAGCTCCATAAAGGGAATCCGAGTCCCAGCTGCTATGTAATCCTGAGACTGAAAATGTGGATGGGGTGTGTTTATGTGGGTGTGGATGTGGGTGCATGGGGAGGAAGGAGTGTGCAGGAGCTTGTGGGTGGTGAGTGGCATATTATGGGTTCAAGCTCTAAGTCATGGAGATGCCAGGAGTGATTCTCTTGGTGTGGAACTCGCCACCCGGGTCTCAAGAAGACAGGCTAGAAGCGAGATGGGTGCTCTGTTAGGGACACACGTGGTACTCTGGGAACGAGCAGTAGTTTTAAGCTATTCTTGGCCTTCTTTCTCATTTTCACTAGAATGCCACTTACCTCATTAGAAGTTATCCCTGAAATTACTCCATGGACAATACACAAATGGGCAACAAACACATGAAAAGATGCTGAACATCATTAGTCACTAGAGAAATGCAAATCAAAAGTGGTAAGGTGGTACCACTTCCCACTCACTAGAATGACTATAATAAAAAAACAAAATAAAACAAGCAACCCAGAAAATAGCAAGTGTTGGCAAGGATATAGAGAAAATAAAACCTCATATTTCTGGTGGAGGCCAGGCACCTTGGCTCATGCCTGTAATCCCAGAACTTTGGGAGAGTGACGCTGGCAGATCATCTGAGGTCCAGAGTTCGAGACCGGCCAGGCCAACATGGTGAAACCCCATGTCTACTAACAAATACAAAAATTAGCTGGGCATGGTGGGGCGTGCCTATAATCCCAGCTACTTGGGAGGCTGAGGCATGAGAAGCTCTTGAACCTGAGAGACACAGGTTACAGTGAGCTGAGATTGCACCACTGCACTCTAGCATGAGTGACAGAGAGAGACTCTGTCTCAAAAATATATATATATAATATGTATATAATATATATTTTATATAATATAATATGTATATAATATATATTTTATATAATATAATATGTATATAATATATTTTTATATAATATAATATATATATAGCCAATGAGAATGTAAAATTTTCAGCCACGCAGAAAACAGGTGGCTCCTTAAAAACAGTTAAACAGGATAACCACATGACCCAGCAATTCCACTCCTAGGTGTATAGTCCAAAGAGCTGAAAATAGGGACTCCAACAGTTAATTGGTCACCAATATTAGTGGCAGGATTATTCACAATAGTCAAAAGACAGAGGCCGGGCGCGGTGGCTCACGCCTGTAATCCCAGCACTTTGGGAGGCCGAGACGGGTGGATCATGAGGTCAGGAGATCGAGCCCATACTGGCTAACATGGTGAAACTCCATCTCTACTAAAAAATACAAAAATGAGCCTGGCATAGTGGCGGGCACCTGTAGTCCCAGCTACTCGGGAGGCTGAGGCAGGAGAATGGCGTGAAACCGGGAGGCGGAGCTTGCAGTGAGCTGAGATCCGGCCACTGCACTCCAGCCTGGGCGACAGAGCAAGACTCCAATTCGGGGGGAAGAAAAAAGATGGAGAAAACCAAATGCCCATCAACAAATGAATAAATAAACAAATTGTGATAGACATCTACAATGTAATATTATTTAGTCAAAAGAAGGAAAGGAGTACTGTATCTTCAGAATCATGTATTAGATTAGACTAGGATTACAAATAAGAGAGAGGGAGTAAATTCTTTCCCTAATGATTGTGAAGTCCAAGGCGAGTATATAAAATGAGGTCCCTGGTCTATAGCTTGTCCCCTTTTCCTCCCTCCTAATTGCTTCTGCATTGTAATTACCTCACAGACATGCATGTGAGCTCCAGCCTAACTCCCAAGATCCATCCACAACCCAGTCCCCACCCTTGCCCATCCCTACACCCTGCACACAGCTGCCCCTTGACCCAAGTGTGCACACACTAAAATCATGTTTTGTCCTCTTCAAGACAGACCTGGAGAAGCAAGGCCCTAAGAGTGGATTCAGGGCCATGTGGTCAGGGAATTCCGGAATCCTGGGTTTGCAGAGGATGGTCTAGAAGCTGAACATGACTCTGGATGAATATGTTCCCTGGGCCCTGTAGACTCCTCACCCAGTAGAGAAGAGGAAACCTCGGGGAGAGATGGTCTGGGGCCTTTAATGTGCAAGTTCCAGGTCAAGAGTTGCTCTAGGTTAAAAGAAAGACTAGAAGGAACTATGATTTATTTAGCCAGGCCATGGCAGGACACTTTTCGTCTACTACTTGATCCTTATTCAATCTGAGAAAGTGTCATTTGCTCCATTTTACACTTGTCATGACATTGAAATGAATTCTCCAGGGTCACACAGTGAGTGAGTGTCAATGATTCTAAAGTCTGTATTCTGGCCGGGTGTAGTGGCTCATGCCTGTAATCGCAGAACTTTGAGAGGCAGAGGTGGGAAGATCGCTTGAACTTAGGAAGTTCGAGACCAGCCTGGGCAACATGGAGAAACCTCGTCTCTACCAAAAATACAAAAACTTAGCTGGGTGTGGTGACTCACACCTATAGTCCCAGCTACTTGGGAAGCTGAGGTGGGAGAATCTCTTGAACCCAGGAGGTAGAAGTTGCAGTGAGTCCAGATGGCGCCACTACACTCCAGCCTGGGCAACAGAGCAAGATTCTGCCTCAAAAAAAAAAAAAAAAGAGAAAAAAATTCTGTGTTCCTTTTAAGAGCGGTTCGCAGGATGACTAAAGAAGGCATCAGAAAATTCTAAGGACACTTCTGGACAGAAGTGGTATTATTTGCCATCAGAAGTCAATAATGCCACGTAGCATAAGTTCTTTCCCTGATGATTGTAGGCTTTTGTTCTTGGGTTTGTTTGATAATGAGGAAGAGTGCTTTGCAGGCTGCCTCTACTGCTCTGCTCAGGGACCACCCAGATCATGACGTACGGTGTTCCTAGCAGTTCAGGTTGACAGTCCAACCATGAGTCACGGCACCATCGCATCTGTTCAGGACCCCACAGCCTTATGTCTAAACACTTCCACTCAGCACAGCTGTGCAAAAGGCACCCTTGCATTTTTTGGTAAGCAAGGCAGGGTGGTTGCCTTGGTGTCTTTCCATCCCTCGCAGTCTCTTAGGTGATTATCTACATCACAGTCCAGAAGCAGAGACGCTTCTGAACAACATAGCGAGATAAACTAAAATGGAACTTTGCTAATTTCTTTGCTACTTAAGATAAATTTTCTTATTTTGCTGATAGTGTCTCAGTTTCCTTGTTTGGAAATGAGGCATGTAGGTGCTAGCTTCATGTGATGAAGGGTTTAAAATGTGTTATCATTTTTGCTTTTTAAATCACCAGAGCTGTTCAGGTTTGGAAGAGTAGAATGAGCTACCTGAGAGGCAGGGCGTTCCCCACAAATTGTGGATTTCTCCAGAGATTGCGGAAGGCTTGGCAAGATATGGAAGATTTAAGAGTTGGATGATCTTTTAAGTCCTGCTTAGCTCCATGGCTAAATTATAAATGTTATTCATTTTAAAGGAAGATAAATTGTGTTAAGTACCATAAACAGCACAGATCGGGCCATTACAAAAGTATGAGGTTGGTTTTGTAAAGAAGTAAAGGAGGTTGGTTTTGTAAAGGAGTAAAGAAGAGGTTGGTTCCAATGGGAAATTATAGGTGGCTTCATGGAAGGGATGGCATTTGAATTTTGACTTTATTTTGGAAACCATAGGAAGCTATCAGTCGGTTTGCTTGCTTGCTTTTTTAAGCAAAGAAGTAATACAATAGTCATAATTGCTGTTTGCTGAAGATTTCTGGGTCCATATCTTCTGGAAACACGATACGATTCTATTTCCTGGACACCTGTGAGTAGGGCCATGAACAAGTTCTGACCAATGAACTGTGAGCAGCAGTGACATCTTCCACTTCCAGGCAAACATTATTTATCAATGTGAGACCCTCTAGGGCTCTCTTTTCTCTCTTCTACATCCTCAGCAATGTTTCAGAGAGTGGCTAGTCCATCAGCCTGGGTCTCAGAGTAAGGACAATGATGATGTGGAGCTGAATCCCCCGCTGCCAGATAATGGGAAAGTAGTGAGAGTGAGAAATTAACCTTTGTTGTTTTAAGCCACTGTAATGTTGGATTTGCCTGTTCCTGCAGCATAGCCTAACCTATTCTGACTGATACCAGGAGCAAGGCCAGGCTTGTACTTCAGGAGTGTTACACTTACTGTGGTGTGCAAAATAGGCTTCCTTAGCAGAGAATAGAGGCAGGAAGAACTGTTAGGAGAGGGTGCAGTAGACCAAGCAAGAGATAATGAGCACATGAGGGAGGGCAGTGGCCAGGAATATGGAGGACAGATATAGTGGTTTTCAAAGGTGACTTTGAAAAAGGACGAGTCATGGGGCCTGGCAAACTATTAGATTGATATGCAGACCCATTGTTGACAACTTTCAGAGTCCCACTCTGGTGCAAAAGGCATAATTACCTAAAAATGTCCCTGGGAACTCATTCTTGGTGGCCTGGACAGTTGCCTCTTTGGGATCAAAGAGCTCTGCTTTTCCCAGCAGGAGGGGCTGCACCCAAATTCAGCTTCTGATGGGACCTGGCAGGAGGCCTTTTCTACATAAGGGGGTCTCTTTCTGAACTCAACTTTCTGTGATTCCAAGGGTTGCAGGTGTCAGATACTTGTCTCTTTCACATAACTCCTGTAAACATCTAAACCCACTGGCTTATGAAAGCCAGACAGCCTGGCACCCATACAGTCCACTGTTCCCCTACACAAGTATGCTTCAATGTGTGACCTTTGAAAAAGAAACATGCCCCCCGTGACAAATTTAGCAGGATGTCCCGGCTTTCATATGCCTCTCCCAGGAAAAGTATGAGATTGATCCTTAGGCTTTCCACTGCTCACTTTTACGTTGTAAGTTTTCCTTTAAAATTCTGTTTTGTACTCCAGGCTGTGTCTTGAGCCCTGTTGTATGTTGCATGACAGGTGTGATAACAAAAGGACTCACTGTGTGCAGTAACCATGGATGTGGATTTACCGTTCCACTCCTCTGACTATGCATATGGAAGAACAGGCCGGCAGAGGGCCTGATGGATGTGGCCTGGCCCGTAACTCAAAAAGGAAAGCCAAGGTCTGGGTGCAATGGTTCATGCCTGTAGTCCCAGCACTTCAGGAGGCCAAGGCGGGTGGATCACCTGAGGTCAGGAGTTCGAGACCAGCCTGGCCAACATGGCAAAACTCTGTCTCTACTAAAAATACAAAAAATAAAATTAGCTGGGCATGGTGGCATGTACCTGTAGTCCCAGCTACTTGGGAGGCTGAGGCAGGGAGAATCGCTTGAACCTGGGAGGCAGAGGTTGCAGTGAGCCAAGATTGCGCCACTGCACTCCAACCTGGGAGACAGAACAAAACTCTGTCTTAAAAAAAAAAAAAAAGAAGACTCCTCCAGGATGGGTAATCAACCTTATAGAAATTATTTGATAAAATTCAATAAATCAGCATTTTTTGAGAAGAGATTCAACATTCTTCCAAATGATCAGTTTGCACATCTCCACTTTTCAACTCCAGCCATTGAGCATCTTGAGGAATTCTCAAAGGATCCCAAAACGTGTACAATTTGGCAGTGAATTGTTTGCAGGTGTTTTTCAGTTGGTTCTTTGGATTTCAGGGCATGCTTGCTGGATAATGCTTCAATGGCAACCGAAGACCCAGCCCTGCTCTCTCACGCCTCTTATCCCCATACCACAACTGAAGCATGGTATGTTTGTATTAAAAATAGTCAAACATGCTCTAGTAATTTAATACGTAGGGTTATATTTTTGTTTGAGTTTCTAGCTGGCATATTAATAGTTGAGAAAAACAGAAGATAAGGGTATTGAATGAGACTTTTGCAGAATTGCTTAAAGTAACTTATTTTCAAGGACTTTAAGAGGCTGATGACACTGGTTACTTGTAGTTTCTAATTTTGCTACAAAGCGTAAGTCTTCCTTTGCCTTTCACTTGAGGTGTCATTTGCACACCTCTTACCGTTGTCAGTCTAAGAGTGGTTTGGGGCTCATGTCAGAATTCATGAGCAGGAAAGAAGGAAGAAGAGAGATTTTCCTGCGGTAAACGGAGATGATCTGGAGAACGGACAAGGAGGAAGAGGACTGGAGAGGATGTGTTTGTACATGTAAAAGAGACATTGTTTGAGGGGCGTTACCTCAGTGGTATGTAGTGTAAGAAAGGGGAAAGGGAGGGTTTATGCCCAGTTTCCGGTTGTTCTAAAAAGATATAAATGTTATTTACTAATTTCATTTAAAATGTTATAGATTATCTCTGTTTGCATGGCCAGTTTTTTTTTTTCTGCAAGATCCCCTGATGGGGAAAGAAACCGTCATGTGGAAACCAGCTCCCAGTGCCAGCCATGCTGACTTTCACTGGGGAAGCCTTTTGTGTGGGAGCGTGCTGAAAGTCCGTGCTGAAGGTCCGTGCACGGTATTTGTACTCCACAGGCTCTTGCTAGCCATAGCCACAGCACGGTGTAAGCAGTCAGAAATGGAGACATCCCCAGGTCTTATCCCGACTTGACTTTCACTTTAATTCACTCAATGTATCTGGTGAATCCTTCGGTCTGATGAGGAACCAGCTCCCCCCACCTCCTGTGTCCTGTGCTTGCGTCACTTGTCACTTACCCCCTCTGGAGAGGGTGGTCTCTGTCTCCAGGTAAGTGAGCTTCCTAATACTGACCCCAGGATTCCATGGGCTTCCCCACACTGTCACCAGCAGGACTGGACCAGTAAAGGCCTCTCACACGTCCAGGACTTCAATTTGCTTAGTTTACACTGGATCAAGGACAATGCTGAACACATATTTCTATGGAGGCAGCCTGGCTCAGGCAAGAAGAGGGAAGCAGGAAGGTTCACAGGCCATGGCCCCACTTCTAAGTGGTCCACTGGCAAAGTCACCCCAGTTCCCTGCCCCCAGGAAGGGGTGCAGAGTAGCAGGAAAATACCACTTTTTTAGCTGCTTACACTGAAGGAATAATCAGAATAGAGACATTTTAGGTAGAGAAAAAATTCCTCAAGTAACAGATACATAGTAGGGAAATATTTTCTACTCTATAATTGCCTTATCAATTTTCATACTGGGATAATATTTCTCTAAACTGGATAGGAGAGGGAAATGGAACCAAAACACATATACAGTGATGCAGGCACCTTAATCTCAGCATGTTCTTTTTTTCCACCCCCCGCCCCGCCCCGCCACCAAGACAGACTCTCTCTCTGTTGCCCAGGCTGGAGTACAGTGGCGCAATCTTGGTTCACTGCCACCTCTGCCTCGTGGGTTCAAGTGATTATCCTACCTCAGCTTCCTGAGTAGCCGAATTACAGGCACACATGACCATGCCTGGCTAACTTTTGTATTTTTTAGTAGAGATGGGGTTTCACCATGCTGGCCAGGCTGGTCTCGAACTCTTAGCCTCAAGAGATCTGCCCACCTCGGCCTCCTAAAGTTCTGGGATTACAGGTATGAACCACTGCGCCCAGCCCTCAGCATGTTCTAATGGGAAAGAAAGAACTAAATGCTGATTAAAAGTTTGCTCCAGTTTATGCCCAGTTTCCGATTGTTCTAAAAAGATATAAATGTTGTTTACTAATTTCATTTAAAATGTAATAGATTATCTCTGTTTGCATGGCCAGTTTTTTTTTTTTCTGCATGTATAAAACTGAGCAACAAAGTTCCTCTAAACCGAAATAGATTGCAGCCGTGACATGGTCAACAAGAGAAACTTAGCCACAGAGTGTCCTCAAGCAGTTAGAGCATAAACCTGAACCAATATTGTGTGTCGGTAGCAATTTGGTTTTATTTATTCATCAGCATCCCCTTCAACTAAATATAAGTGTGGGCAAAGAAGAGTTACAGACATGGACAGGCACTCGTTTCTCTAGAATTATTAAGAATCACTGGACTGTGAAATATCAGTGTTTCAAAATTTCTGATTTCTCCTGTGAGGTACTTTTCATATTTTATTTTGATAACTGAATGCAAATGAGCCTCAGGGAACCCTTCTCACCTGTGTTCTTTGCATGCTGGTACAACCGAGTCTGTTTATTAAGGACTATTAACAAATACATAGCTCAGTTTAGAATTATACAAATCAACTACATTAGGGGAGTTGCCAAGAAAAAAAAATTGAAGGTAGAAACAAAACCATCTTTAATTGCAACTCTGTTGATTTTAGTTTTCTGTAATTATTATGATTGTCGGGATGTTCGATGCTAAGAACTTCAAACTAAGAATGGACAGTTTGAGTTCAGGCTCTACCTCTTATTTTATTATTAGTAGTATTATTATTTTGAGACAGGGTCTCACTTTGTCACCCATGTTGGAGTGCAGTGGCACTCAGTTCACTGCAACCTTCACATCCTGGGCTCAAGTGATCCTCCCGCTTCAGCTCCCCCACCGAGTAGCTGGGATTACAGGTATGCACCACTACACCTGGCTAAGTTTTTGTATTTTTGGTACAGACAAAGTTTTGTCATATTGCCCAGGCTGCTCTCAAACTCCTGGGCTCGAGTGATCTGCTCACCTCAGCCTCCCAAAGTGCTGGGATTACAGGCATGAGCCACTGCACCCCAGCTACCACTTATTAACTCCTGAATCTGGAGCAGTCACCTCCCCTGTTGGCCTTGGTAAAATTGGGATGAGCATCCTTTTCGTACCTGTCTTACTGACTTATTGAGGAGTTTAGATAACAGAATAGATGTAGTAGCTCTTTGTGAGATTATACAAACATGAAAGAATGAACATGACTGTGTTTAGAAGAGCCCAGGAGAACAGGGACACATTACCTTTGTCCTAGCAGGTGCACAGATATAATGAGCTCTTAGGAAGAAGGAAAAATGACTTTCTTCATTGTTGTTGCAGTAATTCTCCTCTTTATAACAGCCACAGCCATAGTTAATAGTAATCTCACTCCTCCTGTCTTAGGTGCCTCATCATCTTGTAGATATTTAACTTGACAAGCACTGATTAAGCACCTACTTTGTACCATCTACAAAGTACCACGCACAAAGTCAAATAAATGTTCTCATAGTATACAAGTACATCTAATGAAAGGCAGAAGTTGGGCTGGGCTTTATGGCTCATGTCTGTAATCCCAACACTTTGGGAGGATGAGGCAGGTGGATCACTTGAGGCCGGATTTTGAGACCAGCCTGACCAACATGGTGAAACTCTGTCTGTACTAAAAATGCAATAATTAGCTGGGCTTGCTGATGTGCACCTGTAATTCCAGCTACTTGGGGGGCTGAGACACGAGAATTGCTTGAACCTGGGAGGCGGAGGTTGCGGTGAGCTGAGATCGTGCCACTGCACTCCAACCTGGGTGAAAGACTCTGTCTCTGAATAAATAAATAAAAATAAAAACAAAGGCAGAATCTAATAGGGTGACACGGACTCTCTGTTGAAGGGAGCTTAATTCCCATGGGGTGAGTCTGTGGGTGCTCTCAGAAAAGGTGAGATTCAAGCAAGTCTCTAAAGGACCCGATACAAATATCTGCTAGATGTGTCCTGGTTCAATAAAGAAAAGAATCACTTTCAGTATCACGGTTAGCTGCATCAGACCCTGATCAGTGAACTGGCTGCTGTCTTCTTCCCTCATCTTCATGTCCGAATGTCTGGGGTTTAGCAGAGAGGAGCAACACATAGTGGACACTCAGCAAATAACGAGGAGGCAATTCATGAGCAACACAATATATTTGGGAGTGCGGCTGGATGGGTCAGACACTAAAGTAAAGAGAGGGTGTTCACCTTGCTCCAAGACCTTGGCCAGGTCATTTGTCTTCTTCCCTCATCACAACACTGGACAGGCAAATCTGATCTGCCTTAGAGGCTTGTTAGCAGTTTGCTGCCTGGCAGGTCTCCGGCTCAAGTCTGATTGCCAAGTAGCAGGAATAAAGCAACTTCCTGAAAGCATGCTGGGGACGATAATGACTGTCATATGAGATTTGAGGTTGGGGAGAGTGTCATAGGGAGCAGTCATCACTGTCCTGTACAGGAGGACTAAGCTAAACACTAATATTAGAATTTTTTTAAAGAAAGTGATTAAACAAAGATAATTGTCGGTTGTATCAAGGAAAGCTTCCTAGGGCACTTTTCTTTAGAAGTTAATTATCTTCATAGATAGCTAGAATATTAGGGTTATTAAGGCGGGGGGGAAGATTGTTGATGTTTAATCTGTAGTTCTTAATGGCATGCTAACGAATTGAAAAATATAAAGCTGATTGGTCCAAAGGCTTAGCTTGGAAAGCTCACTGTGGAATAACAGAGAGTGAATTGGCCAGTCCCTGAATTATTGCCATGCAATTGTCAAGTAGCCAGTGCTTCCTGTTTTAGTAGAGGCAGTGTCTGAGAAGCAGGTAGAGGCTTGAGGGTGCAACGATGGTGCTTTTGGGGGAGTCACTGAAAGGTGCAGATGGCACTGTTGAGAGTGTAGCCCATGCCCACATCCTCACCCACCTGCAGGACTAATTTTGTCTTTGTTTTTGCTGCCAGTGGAGTCTTTCAGCTAAACGTTTCCTTTGCATAAAGCATGATGTTTTATAAGTATGAAAAGCATCTTTATATATTTGGATTAGTTGTACCCATTTTGCGAGAAATGCTATTTACCTCGGGTTATGGGAATTGAATGTAACGGAGAAATTCGGAGTGAGTAAAGCCTCTTTACAGCTTTACTGAAGCTGGGTGTTGGGCCTTTGGGAAAAGTTTGCTGCCATTCTGAAAACAGTCGCTCCCTCCCCTCACGCAAAGGCCCACTGCAGCTCTTGCGGTCACTGGCACTCTGGAGCTTCAGCTTGTCCCTGCCCCTCTTACCTCTTCCTGCAGTGGCTGGTCACTGCCTCACTCAGCTGTTCTCCTGTCTCATGGGTTTTCCTGGCTGGTAGCTGCAGGTCACTGCTAAGTCTCTGAGTGTCTCAATTTCGGCACCACCCTGTTGTACCCACTTGTGTTGGTGCTCCCCTCAAGAGACAAACAAGGCAACACAGAAAGTGTCTGTAGGCAAGAGCGGTTTCATGAGTGAGCAAACCGTGCAAGTGATCAGAGCCCTGTGATCAGAAGGCCCGGCTCTTGAAATACTCTTTAGCTCTGGGAAGATGTCTCAGACCAGATACCTCCTCTGCTGGTTCCCACTGCAGTGTTACAACTCCATAAAGCACACATTACATTGTAATGTTTTTATCAGCTTGCTGGTCTATCTTGCCTGTTTCAGAACAGGAAACAAATCTTATTCATTTCTGTGTCCTTGGCACCTAGCACAATATTCAACATGTACTAGGTGCTCATTAAATATCTGTGGAATGACAACAGAGGTCCGCAATTGGTTGGTGGCACTGGGGCTGGAATAAAAAATTCTCCCATCTCTCCACCTTGGGCTTGGATAACTGCATTTGAAAATGGGTTTTCAAATGACAACTTTTATGGGGACCTTCTTCTTTTCTGTCTCCCTCAAAGTGGGTTTCTAAACTAGCAAAATTGCACCTGTCACTCAATTCTTCCTTGAAAGTCAAATTGGGTTCAGGTGAGCTCTGCATTTCTAGCTGAACAGGTACCGCCACAGGGTGATGAGGGCTCAGCAAGACCAAAGGAGGTTTAGTGTGAACTCTGCTGGGGTCACCACTGGTGCATCAGTTGCAAGCAACAGAACCGGGCAAAGAAGAAAGCACAAGGAACAGTCCAGTTCTGGAAGGCTGGAAACGGAAAGATGGTTATGGAATATAGAGAGTGGTCATTCTTCTCTTCCTCCAGATTTCTTGATTTCTGCTTCATTTCTGTTATTTGATAGTTATATGACCCAGGGCAGGCCACTTAACCTTGATGAAACTCATCAATAAAATGAGATAATAACATCTCTATTACCCATCTCATGGTGTCTTAATAGGATCAAATTTGAAAGTACTTGTAAAAATGCTTTGTAAAGTTACAAGATATTATGCTTATATAAAGATCTGTTATTACAAAATATACTTATACATGTGGCTTTCTATGAGACTCCTTTCCTAAATTTTAACCAGGCTTGGACATCCCAATGGAACTTTACTATTTAGTGTAAAAATTGACATTTGGGCAGTTAGGAAAACCCAGAAGTGCCTTTATTGACCTGCAAATACGAGTTCTAGGATGGTCTATTGTTGTCTCTGGGTAGGACAAAGTTATCAACTTTGGTCCTTATACCTTACAGAAGTTGTCTACTGCTTTCCCCCCCACAAACTCTACTTCAAATTCAAAACATATTTTCTTATGATGTTTTATTCTATGCCAAACATAATGGACAGTGTAAATGTTGTCTGAAGTCTCATGAGAAAAACCAGACACCAACACAAATAATTATAACCCAAGGTAGAATATAAGAGAAAGTATAACAATGGCTTTTGACAGCTTGGAAGTAGAGAGATGACATCTCACTAGGGGACTGAGGAGTGATTCATGAAGTCTAATCTCTGGGTCCTGTGATTTTGGGACTCAATCTTTTTGATAAGGCAAAAGCCCTCCCAAGTTCTCCAGAAACTTTTGGACCAGTGTAGAGAATGTTCCTTCAGCAATCTTTCTTTCTCAGAGCCTGGAAATAACACTCTCAGATTCTCAGTCTTTCCTTCCTTGTGAGGCCCAGAACTCTGCACAGCTCGTGTTTGAGATGACTGGCCTCCTAGAATCTTGTGGGATAGCCCCGAGGCAAGCCTCTTAGATTCTGTTTTCTTATCTGCCAAATGGATGTAATAATATTTACTCCAAAGGAATGTAGTAACGTTTAATTGATGTTTGCAAAACCTTCTGAGATCTACAGATGAAAGACCTGAGAGACAAACACAACATGATCATTACAGAAGACTTAATCCCTTCATCAGCCTTTAGAAGTTCTCTATTTCCTCAATCTGTACCTTCTTTGAGGGATCACTGTACCTCATTTCCAGAGGCAAAACATTCTTACAGAAAGAGACAAGTGGTCCTTGATTTTCTGGTCACCCTCTGGGATGTTCTCTGTTCAACTTTATCCCTCGACTGACACACTCTCTCTCCCTGATTTTTGGTTATTTTTCCATTTTGGAAGCAATGGCTTGTCTTCCTCACACCTGGTCAGTGCTCAACCTGATCTCACTCAGGAGCCTTCTGTGAGTGAGAAGACGCTGACCCGTTAGTAGTAAGTTTGTTGACTTCAAATACTCACCAGTTCCTGCTCTTTGAGCTACAAAGAAAACATCATGCTCATCTTGGATGTCAGTGACAGCTTTTTACTTCCTTGAAAAACTTATCTCCCCTTTCTGGAATATGACACTCTTTATCTCTTCATTCTAAAATTATGATGAATATACTTGGTCTCTGACTCCCTGGTGGGAAGAGTGAAGCCCCATCATAGATTGGTCATTTCCTTCGGCGTTATCATTGATTTTCCTTCTTTTCTATTCTTAGATTTTTCAACTATAAAATGGGATAATGATCATTGGACTATTTTTCTCAAAAGGTTGTCCCGAGGAATTAATGAGAACATGTAAAGAAAAGCACTTTGCAAACTCTAAATGATGTATAGATACAGCTGTGAGGTCTGACCCGTAATGCAGAAGTCAATGAATACAGCCAATGCTCATAGACACAGATTTGGAGTGAGAGTAAAGTTATAAAGATCAGTGTCCCTGTTTCCAAGTTTGCTGAAATATTCTCATCTACAAACTCTTGTCTGTTGACCATCTGACCTCTGAACATCTGCAGTAATGGGGAACTCACTAGCTACTGACACAGTCTGTTTCATATCTGGAAGCATCCCATTGTTAAAAAAAATCCTTCCTTTGGCTGAGATGACATCAGTCTCCCAGCAGCTTCCAGAACTGATTTGTAATTCTTGTTCTTGATTCTACACCAAAATGTTATAAAAACCCCCTTCCCTATAATAGTCCTTCAGATTTGCAAAATAAAGGATTATGTCCTTCTTGGGTTTTCTTATGACTGACTAAAACTCCCCAGTTTTAAATTTTTTTCTTGTGGAGCTTTGTTTCTAGGCCTTTCACCATTCCAAAGGTAGGATCAGGTGATTTGCCCAACAAATGGGGGAAGCAGAGGCTCCCAGACCACAGTAGAGCAGATGGGAATGGTTGGATCCTTATATACTCAAGGTTACAAGGATCAGGATGGAAAGCACATTTTTATCAAGTAGTGCCAGCCACCCCATACCCAGTATCGTCAGTGCCTCGCACACAATTGGAGCTAAATTAATAAATACTGCCAGTGAATAAATGCAATGAGAGCTTTGTTATCTATAAGAGGTATATATTTTATTCCTCCAGAACACTGTAATTTTGGAGTATCTTTCAATAATTTTTCAGCTACTATATCACCATGGAGGACAAATTTTAGTTTCTTCTTAAACATTGAGATGTACTGAATTCCACTGAAGTTTTTCCTTTGAGTCTCAGATTTTAGGTGCACATGACAAAATGAGATATGAGGGAGAACAGGACAGTGGGTGAGATAGGGTGTCACCTAAAATTTCTCCTGCTATTTGCAACTATTTCCCATACTCACTCTTATGTTGAAAAAGCTTTGAGCTCATAACGAAAATGAGGTTCCAAAGCATTAAAAGGGGGTGGGGCATGAGTCATGGATCCCAGGGGGAGACACTGGATGTCAGTCAGTCCAATCCAGCACCTGATAATCGATCTCCTTTACAGCACCAGATTCAGATTTGGTTAATATTTACTGAGCAGCCCTTAGGTCTATGACCCATTTTGAATTAATATTTTGTGACACGTGTAAGGTCTATGTCCAGATTCGCTTTTTTGCATGTAGATGTCCAGTTGTTCCAACACCATTTGTTGAAATGACTATCCTTTCTGCATTGAATTGCCTTTGCTGTTTTGTCAAAGATCAGTTGATTTTTCATGTGTGGGTCTATTTCTGGGGTCTATATTCTGTTCTGTTGATTTTTTCCCTATTATTTTGCCAGTCCTACTCTGTCTTGATTATTGTAACCTTGTCTTTCAGTTAAGATAGTGTCAATCCTCCAATTTTGTTCTTCTTTAAGCTTGTATTGGCTGCTCTGAAGCCTTTTGCCTTTCCATGAAAACTTTAAAATTGGTTTGTTGATATCCACAAAGTAACTTGCTACAATTTTAACTGGGATTGGGTTGAATTTATAGATTAATTTGAGAAGAAGTGACATGTTGACAATACTGAGTTTTTCTATCCATGTACATTTATTCAGCTCTTTGATTTCTTTCATCAGAGTTTTATAGTTTTCCGCATATAGATCATGTACATATTTTGTTAGGTTTATACCTAAGTATTCCTCTTATTTTAGTGCTGATATAAAAGGTTTTGTATCAGAATTTCTAAAGGATAAGTAGCATTATTTGGGACATCTATATTTTTTAGGTTAAAATGTGGTCTGCTTAATCCAAAAGATGAGAAACTACTGGCTGATGTGATGTTGGACATAAAGTAACTAATGGTAGGACTCCGAGTTTCTGCTGCCAGAGGGGTATCTAATGGTGTTTCTGTGCCAATGCCATAAGAGAGAAATGCCATCTGCAGCTCAAACACTAAGAAGGAAATAACTTTTACATCTTCAAGGGTTTAAAACATGTCTCCCTTGCCACATCTCCCATAGGGAGAAGGTGGGCAACAACATAAAAGCCTGTGTAAAGACTGCAGGTTAGAGGAAGGGAGAACTACAGCATTAGTCAACTATTCTTTTTCTCTAGCAGAGTAGATAAACCATGTTGCTATTAGGATAAAGACAAGAATTCTTACCAAAGCCTACTGGGAATGGTCTGACCTCTATCAGCCTCTTAAACCATATGCTCGCTTCCTCCTGGGCTTGGACACATTGGCCTTACACATACTCTTCTTTGCCACACTTTTTCCACAAGGGACTTGAATCTGCTGGTTTTTCCCCTCTTCAGCCAACACATGCATTACTTCCTTGATCCTCCCAAACCAGGCCTCTTAAAGCACTATATGCTTCTGAGCACTTGTTGTCTGGTGATTTTGCATTTATTTATGTAATTAGCTGATTGCTAGACTGTCAGTTCCACAAGGAAAGGCAGTATGTCTGTTTTTTTCTCACCATTATTGTCTCAGTGTCATCCCTGTTGAGTGAATCAGTGATTGATTGGATATCTTACAGAATTATGAGCTGTATGTATTTCTTATTTTAGAGTATGGAGGCCAACCAGTTGTCCAAAAGATTCCTCTAGGTATTATGATACATATAGATACTTGTTATGGGTGGTTCTCCATCCAAACAATATAATCCAGTGAGAACCAGAAAAACTAAGTCAATGGAAACTAAGTCACTAGCTTTCTTCACAGATCTTTGTCATCACGAGGCTTATACCAGTTTGGAAAAAATTAATTTTAAGAGCTTATTTGGCAAACATTTATTAAATATCTACTGTGTGCCACATGCTGCATTAAATGAGAACCACACATAAAGTGTCTCAGCCATGGTCTCCATCTTGGAAGACTGGAGTTATAGTGTGGGAGGGATACCTGTCAATTCCACATCAGACTAAATGATCAGGGGTGGAGTCATAGCGAGGGCTGTAAGCTGATGCTCTGGGGCTCAAATTGGTCTTCCTGATTTTGTTTTTGTTTCTTTGGTTATACAGTTTTTCTGAAACTTTTTGGCCTGAATGACTTTGGCCAGTCCTGTACATTTTGTCCCTTTAGTCTTCCACCATTTCTCTCTCATACTTCACTGGGTATTTCTTGTGTTTCCATTGCCTGCTTGGCCCCAAAGTGCAACCAGTTGCTGACTTTTGGTTGGGGCCAATCCTTCTCTGGGGTCAGTGACTGGCCAGAGAGAAACTGCTTTTCACATTCCTATTTTGTGCAAGGAACTGTGGCAGACATATACAATTGGATCATGCAGGGCCCTGATGTCCAAGAACTCACAGTCCAGTCAAGAAAGTGACACACACGTAAATGGCCAGAATGCTGTCTCAGAGTGTCTACCAAAGCAGATGTGAGAAGCGACTAGAGCACATGCTTTGATCCCTGTGTTTGCAGCTCCTGTTCAAGGCATGGCAGAGGGAAGGGAGAATGTGTGGCAAGATCGCCATGCAAGCCCTTAGCTTGTCTACATTTAGGGAAATTAACTGTGGTTCTGTTGCTGTGCGACCATGGGTAAATTATTGCAACTTCAGCTCACTGAGCTGTGGTTTCTACAACTATAAGTTGGAAGTGATATTAGGGGACAATCATTAGCCGGGCATGGTGGCCGGCGCCTGTAGTCCCAGCTACTCAGGAGGCTAAGATGGGAGAATGGCATGAACCCAGGAGGTGAACCTTGCAGTGAGTAGAGATTGTGCCACTGCACTCCAGCCTGGGCGACAGAGCAAGACTCCATCTCAAAAAACAAAAAAAAGGAAAAAAAACCCCAAAAAACAAAAAAATGCCTATGGAAATGCTTGGCATAATATTCTGCATAGAAGAGGTAACCAATTAATATGGAGTCTGAATCCTGCTTTATGGTGACCTTCATAGACCCTTTGCAGAATATGTTTTGGCAACTCTCAGGCCTACCTTTCATAGGAAGCCTCAGCAGGGGATCGGGCAAACCTCATCCCTGCCCAGCCATCGGCTGCACAGAACATTCTGTGCCGGCAGCAGGCCTGGCCATGTGACCTCTTCTCCTTCTTGGCTGTTCCCACTGGCAAGCTGTGAATAGCTAGAGACGCCCTCCATAATGCTGAGACCTTTTCCCAAGGAGCCCAGCGGGAAAAATGTTCTGTGTCTTTGCAAAGCCTGACCCTCTTCTGGGGCCAATTCTGCTGGAGATACAGAGAACCTAATTGTTTCATGTACTTCACATCTCTCTGTTGGTGGCCACTTAAACTCTTCTTTACCATAATGAATGAAATGCTTCAAAGAATCAGGATCCAACAATCTCAATGGCCCCAGGAGCACCAAGACTTTCAGGTTGACAGATTCAGAGTATCAGAGCAGGAAGGCATTCTGAGCTTATTTGTCCAACCCGCCCCCTGTTACCCAGTCACCTTATAGCTGAAGAAGTGGAGTGTCAAAGAGACAAAACCACAGAGAGACCTAGATCTCTTGCCTTCCAGGCCTGGGCTTCTGTTGTGACACCATCCTGCTTTCCACATAAGGAAAGAAATATTGAGTGTGGATGTGTGCATGTGCGTGGGGCCCCACTCAGCCAAAAAAAAAAAAAAGTGCACATGGTTTGGAAGGTGGGAGACAACAGATTAGCTTGTACAACTGAGACATCAGGAGGACATCTGGCTTTGGCTGTGTTCTTGGGATCTGGTTTTGCTCTCTCCATCTTTTAGCTCTTCTTCCTTTATGTTACCTCCATTCTAACATTCTCTTTTCTCTCAAGAAGACCTCCAGAAGTTTCCAGGGTGAAGTCCTTTAGGATAATGTGCAGCAGGGGAAGTAGGAAAGTTCTCTGTCCCAGTGTTCTCTGCAAAAGGTTTACTCTGATGAGGCTTCTTCTATCACATGCCCTCTTGTGAGCCAATCACTGGGGCTGGTGACTACAGTGCACTAATTGATGTAGGCCTGAGCCATGCGCTCCACCCCAGGGCTGGGGACAGGTCCCACTCAGACCTTGTGGACTGAGAGTGAGATGCTACTAGAAAGGTGAAATGGGACTCTAGGGCCAAAATGTGAAAAATGTTCTCTGCATCCTGCTGGGCTTCTATGTCTGATAATTAGTTTCATGTGTATTAGGTTTATCAAATTTTCCATCTTCCCAAAGTAGGGAATGCTTTAACCTCTAGCAAATATGATAGTGCAATTCTTCAGTAGAAATAAACTCAGAAAAGACTGGGGCATTTCCCTGGCTGAGGTGGAGGTCCTGGGTTTTAGGAAACATACCATCCCACTGTTGATTGGCTAATCCAGGTCTTGTTCTGCACGTGCTTCTACTAAATAAAAACTGAGACAAGCAAATAAACAAAGACAAAATCTAGCAAACTAAAAAAACTCGAAGGCCTAATCTTTCAGATTGCTAAGAAATTCCGATTAAACATATTCCAACGTAAGACATAGGCCATTGTAGCTATATAAGAACATTGCTTGGTGCTTGAGAATATGTAACTCCCTCATTGAGCATCAATATATCATCTTATTATTTTTATTTCTATAATTTTTTTTGAGACGGAGTCTCCCCACTCCCCCACTACACCTCCCCCTGCCACACCCCGCCATTGCCCAGGCTGGAGTATGGTGGCACAATCTCAGCTCACTGCAACCTCTGCCTCCCAGGTTCAAGTGACTCTCCTGCCTCAGCCTCCCAAGTAGCTGAGATTACAGGTGCCCACCACCACACGAGGATAATTCTTGTATTTTAAATAGGGACGGAGTTTCGCCATGTTGGCCAGGCTAGTCTCGAACTCCCAACTTGAAGTGATCTGCCTGCCTCCGTCTCTCAAAGTGCTGGGATTTCAGGCATGAGCCAACAGACCTGGCCTCAGTATATCATCTTCTAAAAGTCGGACAAGAGCTACTTGTACCATTTAAGAAGCACTTTCATGACAACTACTGCACAATCTGTATGAAGGCAGAGTGCTGCCTGGCTCCATTCTACAGACAGGAGAGTGAGGCTGAGAGAGGTGAGCAACTTAGCAGAGGCCATGTTGTAGGTAGTAGATCTGAAAAGCCATCCCAGGCCCTTCGACCCCGGAGATCTTAATCTTTCCGACATATTGTGGTCTCCCTGGAGACGTGTCAATACTTTTTATTATTTTCCATTTTAAAAGGAAACATCATATTCAAAAGGCAAATTAACATTAACAATCCAAATTCTTTTTACTATCAGACTGGTAAAATATTTAAAAGGATCAATGATATCAAGTTTTAACTAGATCATAAGAAAAGATACTCTCATATGTTGGTGGGTCTGAAAATTGATACAATATCTTTGGAGTCAAATTTGGGCAATTGTCTTTTAGAATAAAAAATATGGCATTTTGGCAGGTCACAGTGGCTCACGCCTCTAATCCCAGCACTTTGGGAGGTCGAGGTGTGCAGATCACTTGAGGTCAGGAGTTCGAGACAAGCCTGACCAACATGGTGAAACTCCACCTCTACTAAAAATACAAAATTAGCTGGGCGTAGTGGTGGACCCCTGCAGTCCCAGCTCCTCGGAAGGCTGAGGCAGGAGATTTGCTTGCACCCAGGAGGTGGAGGTCGCAGTGAGCTGAGATTGTGCCATTGCAATCTAACCTGGGGGACAAGAACGAAACTCTGTCTCAAAAAAAAAAAGGCATTTTAGGGGTTGTTTCTAAGGAAGGGCATAAAAAATGTTCATTGCAGCTTTGTTTGTAATAAATAAAAAAAATGGAGAGCACTTACATTTTCGTTCGTAGGTGGGTGGCTTAACTGTGATCTCGTGACACCGTGGAACAGGAGGAGGCCCCACTCAGGGACACCTTGGTAGGTCTCTACTGTTTGTTAAATTTTTAAATTGTAGAACAATATATACAGCAATGGGCCATTTACATAAAAAACAAACTGCAATATTTCCATATGCACATAAATTAATTGCATAGTCTAAAATGATATGCCAAAGTAGTAACAGTGGAGGTGGGGAGGGGAAGAAGGATGAGAGGGTTTGGAGTTAGTGGGGAATAAGGCAGAGATTGAGGTCAACAGTGGAGCAGACAAGAGGATGCTTGCTTTTAGGTATTTACAATTTTCACAGTAAGAATGTATTCATATTCTATTTGTATAATTTTAAGTATTAAAATGTAAAATAACACAAGATCTTGCTAAAACATATTAAGTCATTTCAATTAATAAATGTTTTATTAGTATCTGAGTTTAGAGGAAAAAAGACTTTCTTCTTTCAGAGTTTTCTGATTATAACAAATACTTATCAAGAGCTGACTCAATACCAGGTAGCCTTCAACCCTTTGAAGAATTTACAGATTCGTAGAACATGAACGCTAGCAGTAAATTAGGTATCACTGATGTTCACCTATAGAGAGACAGGCTATTGAGGACCAGAGTCCACTTACCTTCCTGATTTTTTTCCAGATGTCCCATTCGGGAGTGAGACCAGGGCCGTGTGCCTGGAACTCCATCTCTCAAAGCCTTAGGTTTTGCCTCTGTAGTGTGGAGAGAGTCTTAATGTTTCCTTCCTTGTTTTCTTTTAAAAATCAAGTCAGCCAGTGATTATGAAATTGCTAGGGAGCTGTCAAATGTGATACAAATGATAGAAGTTGATGTAATTTCTCCTGCTTCCATTTGTCTGAACCTCAAAGTGTTGAAGTGCTTTGCACAAGGACAAGCAGCTACAGGACAGCTTAAGCTCTGTTTTTGTGGCAGTCCTGGTGGCACTTTGTGCACAAATTGTGAATGTGCCTGTTTCCCCTGCTAGGCAGAGCTCTGTGAAGTCAGAAGCCAGATACTAATCATCTTCTTATCCTAGCACTTATCTAGTGCCTAGAAGGTCTTCAGAGAATGTGTGTTATATATGAAACTTTCTGGACTCACCTTTCTCTTCTCTAAATAAGAAATATAAGCTAGATTGCTGATATCCTTTTTAGCTCTGAGGGTCTGTGATTTTAAGCTCTAAGTCTTCACTTCAACATACTCATTATCTCTAATCAGAAGATTGACTTCCTACAAATCTTCCAAAGCTTGGGAAATTCAACTGGATGAGAAACTGAAGGATTGGCCAGTTCTTTCATGTGGAGGGAATGAGGAAGTTTCTGTAGGAACCTTAACTGTGATGTCCTTGGCAGGTGTGGGCTTGGAAGTAATAACACCTTGTGCTTATGCAGCCTCCTGCTTCTCAGTAGTTCAAGCACTTCCCAGACATTATCTCACTATTTCTCACCATCTTCTTTGGAAAGTGGCTGAAGGCAGCTCTTGTTATCATACCCTGGCACACCCTGCACCAATGGGTTAAATGGTTTTCCCACAACCTTCCAGTGAGAGTCAGGACTAGGACCCCTGTCACCAGACTTTTAGCTTTCCAGCCTGCTCATTGCCTCATGCAGCTTTCAGGACCCATTATTTGCCAAGGAGGAGGGAAGTTCATCATCACTGTTATAACAGTTGAGACATTTGCTGGGGAGCGCTGGAAAATGAGAATCCTCTTTCCTTCTCCAGGCACATGCAGTTGATGATGTACATAAACTGATTACAGAGAAAAATGTAAGTATGGGTGACTCATCCTATGGAGGAATCTGCCAGTACATTAGACATTTATGGATGTCAGGGTCAAGAATGTGGGGACATTGGGACATTGGAAGCCTGGTGCAGTGGTCTTAATTAACCTGGTGCATCATAGGCTCAGTGGGTATTGTGCCTCAATAATGCTACTACAGAGACTTTCATTGGACCATCCAACTCTCTCCTTGATTGTTTTATAAATGATAAAAGTAATACTATAGAAGAAAAAAAAAGAAGGACTGGCCTTGCAGTTTGGAAATCTGGGCTTCATTCAAGCATCACATACTTTAGTCCCATGTGCTGTTAGGAAAATTACTTGATCTGTCTATTCTTCCAATTCTCTATTCATAAAAATGGCCAGTACCTGTCCCATCAGTTTGTTTTTAAAGAATAAGTAAGAGACTAAGCCATATTTTTACAAATATTTGGGTTACTTGATAGTGCCAGGCACACCCAAAGCTATAGCATTTCTGGGATATCAACTTCAGGAAAGATTTTAAGGAAATTAACTTTATAATAAGATCAACATATATTTTTATCAAGTAGAATGCTAAAAGTGAACACCTTTTTAAAAGGAAATTTTTAAGTTTCATCTTGCTTGAAGGGTAGAGGAAAAGTGATTGATTTTCTGCCTCCAAATTCTACAGGGTACAATTTCACTTCCCTCTTCCATGGGGTATCATTAAGATGACTGGGTAGAGACATTTGCGAAGTGGTTGACGAAATTGTCCATTCCTTTGATGTTTCTCAATTATGTTCTGACATCAGTTTTGGTTATTTAGATGATATTAGCTCAGGTTCTTGTGCAATGACTGCACAACTTTTTTTTTTTTTTTTTTTTTGAGACGGAGTCTCGCTCTGTCACCCAGGCTGGAGTGCAGTGGTGTGATCTTGGCTCACTACAGCCTCTGCCTCCCGGGTTCAAGCAATTCTCCTGCCTTAGTCTCCTATAGCTGGGATTATAAGCACCCATCACCATGCCTGGCTAAGTTTTGTATTTTCAGTAGAGACAGGGTTTCATCATGTTGGCCAGGCTGGTCTCAAACTCCCGACCTCAGGTGATCCACTCACCTCGGCCTCCAAAAGTGTTGGGATTACACATGTGAACCACCATGCCCAGCCAACTTTTAAAAAAATATCATGTTCTTAGCTTTTATTTAAGTGTCAGTATAAGAATTCATTATATGTAGAATGTTTCCCCATTGCCTGAAAGATCAATGTTGAAGATCTGGTCCTTTATGTGACTTTGTATCCCTCATATAAGGATTCAGGTGATAAAACTCTCCCTCAGATCTTCTGCCCAGTAGAAGGTTGTCTCCTCTGAAGAATAGATAATGATACTTTTGATCATATAATCAGAGCCAGGTAATCCATCACTTTTCTGTTTTTGCCATGGCAGTCAGGGGGCTTGGTGCTATTTTTTTCTTACATTTAGTAACAGACATATCTGAGGTTCCTGACAGGATCACTTCCTTTCTTGCATACACTGGCAGATCTATATATTTAACTGTCTGATGCTTTTATTCTATGTCTTTGCCAGGTTTTTTGTTTATTTTAAGAAATAGATAAGGTATCAATTACAAGGAAACCATTCATTCTGAAGCAAGCCTAAGAGGTACTAAGATTCAAATTCAAATGTAAAATTAAATTCCTTCAGAGATGAGACCTGAGGCCAGCTTGTGGAAGAGCCTGGGTTTGCCTGTGGGGCCATTAAACTTCCCAGTTAGACAGTTCCTTCTTAGGAAGCCCATAGCCAATTACCAGCTTCCTGTTCCTCCCTCTACCACCACTAGTGAGGATCTTTCCTAGTCTCTTGTCTTATATTAGCCAGCCCCCACTCCAGCATTTGCAGGCCAGGTACAAGTACAAATGTAGGCTACTGGACATGCCCTTGCCCATTCCTGGTTCTGCTATACACCATTGGTGGCCTAGCACTGATGGGTGTAGGCACCCCCTAAAGACAAATCCTTCTCGAACATTTCCACCCAAGTGTTCTGATGGCAAGGAAGGGCAAGATTTGGAAGCAGAACACCAATCACATTTCCTACCCCTGGACCACCCTCTACTCCTAGGGGTGTGGCTCCTGGGACTGTGATCTGCTCTGGGGATGAGGAACCAGGGGAGAGGTGAATGAGCACCTCGAAGCAGGCTTTGGGCCATTTGCATAGGCAATTTTAGGGGCCCAAATACCCAGGTTTTGGTAGGAAAGGGGGAGGTGAGTTCCTGGAGCACACATTCATGTGGCCCCACAGACTCCTACCTGATGGGGAAGGCCAGAGTTGGGGCCCCTGAGACATGGAGCCTAGAGCAGGGATTCTACGGTTATCTGACAACTCTCATACTTAGAAAGACTGCCTGTGTCATCAAAACTGACCCAATCTGTGTCACCTTCAGTCATGGGAACCTGGAGTATTAAAGCTGGAAGCGATCATGGAGAGCAACTGTCTGACTCTTCATTTTAAAGACAGAAATATTACCAGGTGTAGTGGGCTCACATCTGTAATCCCAGCACTTTCAGAAACCAAGGCGGGTGGATCACTTGAGGTCAGGAGTTTGAGACCAGCCTGACCAACATGGCGAAACCCTGTCTCTACTAAAAGTACAAAAATTAGCTGGGCATGGTGGCATGCACATGTAGTCTCAGCTATTCAGGAGGCTGAGGCAGGAGAATTGCTTGAATCCCGGAGGCAGAGGTTGCAGTGAGCCAAAATTTTGTCACTGCACTCCAGCCTAGGGGACAGAGTGAGACTCTGTCTCGAAAAATATATATAAAAATAAATAAAGATATTGAGGACTAGAGAGGCAATTAACTTGTCTCTTAATTTGTATTCTCAATATTTGTACCAAATCCTCAAAGGATGGGCTTAGGATAAGGAGAGAAAGACATATTTATAACATGCTGCAATGGTGATAGCATAGTTAAATTCACTAAGTTTAATATGTATGTGCTTAAAAATTCCTTGAGGTTAGTGATGAAAAATGTGTGAGAAATGAAAGTTAGGCAGAGAAAAAAATTTATACCCACCTTCCGCTGTTAGAAAAAGTATTTTTCCCCTTGGATATATAGTATTCACTCAAATGTGCTATGGCACTGCAGCAATAAAAATTAATAGCTTTGTTTCCTCTGATCTCTTTATCAGCCAAAGTACAGGACTATGGCTCTCAGTTATTTTAATGGAAAAACTGAAGTTGTATGATCAGGTGATAAGGCCGTGTCAGGTGTTATTTTATTCTGTTATCTCCCTTGTTCAAGGTGAGGTGTTCAAGCCCTGATGGATGGGCAGGGCTACCGTGACTATGATGTTCCCTGAGCCTTGATCTAACTCTGCCTTTTGAGATAACTGTAGCAGGTAAAAGAGGCCTCCAGGGCCAGCTGATTTTGAGCACAGATCCAAGGGAAGGCTTTGATGGTTGGGGTCCTTGTCCCAGGACAGGTAGCTCAGGGACTTTGCAAATTCAATCATATAGCTCAGGTTGCCTGCACTGCAGAACCTTTCATGACTCCCCAGGAGAATTGACTCAGCAAGCACTAACTGTGATCTCCGATGTTCCTACTGTTACGTTTGATAGAGTGGGAAAGATGAGTTATGCCAGTCCCTGCTACCCTTGAGAAGCTCAAAGTTTGATCACATGGGAAGGAGGCTTAGTCATATCCTTCTCCTCCTCTGGGCTTCCAGGACACATTGTACCTATCCATGCTCTGGCTCTTGTCACGGTATGTGGTCATTTATTTGTCTGCACAAGTATTTTTTCTCCTAATAGAATGAATGCTCCTCTGAAGCAGAGACCAGGTGTGGTCTCATGTCCATCTTCAGCACCACAGCTAAAACATACTCAATGTCTGTGCAGTAAATTAATGTGGGAGCAAATTCATTATTTTGTTTGTCAGTCTGTTGCTTATTTATTTCCACTATATTTCCACTGGTCAGGCCTGTTACTAATATGAGAAGTTTGCTCTGAGTGTCAGGACAAAGGAAGTTCCTGCCTCAGTTCTCACGTTACTCACACAAAGGCCCCTGGTTTCTCATTGTTTGTCAGCCAAAGTGGTGGTTCAGGACTGGCTGTAGGGCAAGAGGCACCGCTTGGATGACATGAAGCAAGTGCTGGCCACCAGTGAGACAGGCTGGGTCCCGACTCTCCTGACTTCTGTTCCTTCTCAGATCCCATCACTGAGCCTCAGTTACTTCATCTGGGAAAGGAGATTAAAAAAAAAAAATGAACAAACAAACAAAAATAACTCTGTCTTGCCTGCTTCCTAAGGAAGGTTGTTAAGAAAGTCATATGAAAATTGATGTGAATGGTAAAAACTGCACAAGAGAAAGAGAAGTTTATTAGGAAGTAATAATAATAGAAGTGGCTCCTTCTTCACCCTGCCGAGGATTCTTCATGTGCTTTGGGTAAAGGATTTCAACTCAGGTGTTCCCTGCCGTCCTCTTGGTATGTCAAATAACTATTTCTCTACTTTTTACATTACAGACGCTCTGGAGGGGAGGCTTGGTAAGCAGTGGGACGAGATCCCCAAACTGCCATCACATGACAGCATCCGCATTTCATCAGGGGCCCGTGAGCAGCTCAGGGAAGAGTGGATCCCCAGTGACGGCTTCACTCAAGAGCCAGCAGAAGTCCTTTAGGCCTGCATGACTCAGCCTCAGGGAAAGCTCATCCTCATCTTAAAATCAAGGGATATGTAGAAGCAAGGTGAGTCACAGGAAGCTATCCAGATAAAAGACTGAGTCAATCAAAATAGAATTCCAGAATCCTCTCACTCCTGCTGGATAGAATTGAAATAAGCATGGTATCTCATTTCAGCTCCAGGCTCAGGGCCCTGGAGCCTAGGATCCTGGGAATGACGTTACAGGAGTGATCTTGGACAAGTCAATGATGTCCTCAGGTTTCTATGAACTTCTCTGTCAAATGCTCAGGCTGATTAATTCCCTGAGTCCCTGCTACTTTGACTTTGTGACTCTGTGATAATGCATGAATGCTTTGTGAGGGTTTGATGCTCCGAGTGAATCTACAGGCAGGTAGCCCTTGTCCTGTGATCCCCCTAATATATCTCTCCATGTCCTACACCCTGTCTCCCTCCACACGAGGCCCTACAGATCCATTTGCAGGGCCTGGGGACCCAGCAGCAGCTGTCCGACTCCTCCAGGACCTGGCGCTGTTTTGGCATTGACCCCTCTTGGTTTTAAGCTGCCGTACACTGGGCCAGAAGGCAGAGTGTGGTTGTAGTGTAGCTCAGCTACAACTTAAGCTGTCAAGGCCCAACTCCAGTGAATGCTCTTTCATGAAGCCTTCTCCAGTTCTCATCCAGAAGATTCTCTCTCCTCTGGACTCTCGTGACCCATTCCCTGTAGTCCTCGAAAGGCCCTTAGCTCTTCCTATGTGGCCTTATAATTAAAACCATGTCCTCCTTTTAGTTTCCTAGTTTTGGCAGAAGATGAAGAAACTTAGTTGAGTAACTCGCTGGACCTTAAAATCCAAGTCTCGGGAGGCCTTCAAAGCAAGGATCCAGTTGAGATAACGAAGCAATCAGGCATTTGTGAAAGTCTTTGACTTCAGTTTCCTAGAAGGAGGACAGGGTTATTCCTAAGGCCACATAGGAAGAGGACTGTGAGGACTGTAGGGGCAGGCAGAGTATTCTGTTTTCCCATAGATCCTGGGCAGGCTTTTGTACATGTTAGGGGCCCAACAAATATGAATCCGTGACCTGAGGAATTCAAGCTTGAGACTTGAACTGGGTATGGACGTAGGTTGTCCAGATCTAATAAACACATTCCTATGATCTCCTTGGTGCTTGGCTAGTGATCCTAAGCTCAAGGATCTGTTTAGGTAGTAGTGGGGTAAAAGGGGGATTTGATAGGAATATTTTGGTTGTAAGTTGTGAAAGACCAAGTGAAATTGGTTTCAGGAAAAAAAAAAGGAGGATGGGAAGAGTATTATTAAAGGCAAAACTGGCTTCTGGTTAGACAGCCTGGGATCCACTGTCAGCCTTTGCTCTCCAGCTGTCATCTTTGCCTCATTCTGTGTCAGCTCTTTACTCAGGCCCATCTCTCCTGCTCACATTATGGCTGGCAACAACCCCAGGGAAAAGAAAAAATCGTTTCTTCTCTAACATTTTTAGGAGTGCTAGGCTTATCTCTCCAAGGTCATTATTAATTAACAGTCATTATTGCCAAAGGAGAATTCTCTGATTGGCTCTGGCCACATGTCCATCCCTGAAGCTGGCTGAGGTCAAGGGACTGGGAGAAGGGATGTTACCTAAAAACAAAGAGGACCCTGTCACCAGAAGAAAGAGAATCAATGCTTGTGGCAAAACCAACAGGGCATACCTTAAAAATATCTTTTAGAGTTTCAAAAAGCCTAACCGAAATAGTCTACTTACTGATGTTCACACTGTATAAGTTAATGAACACGTCAAGTTTCTTTACCTTTGTCTGAAATTATGTCAGCTCAGTTAGGAAACACTGGATATCTTTTGTTGACCGGAAACTCTTTGCCTCATAAAGAACAGAAAGGTAAATTAATTTCTTGCATACTCCGTTCCAACAGCATTGAATCATTATAATCTTAACTTCTAGGACACTTTTTTCTTTGAAACATATATCATATCATAATATCATATGGGAAATGGTTTCATCTGAGACTGGAGGGCTGGTGTATATTCTTGGCCAATGACAGCTGAATAAACTTGACTGTGCTTTCTCAGCCAAAGATTATTGACACTTCCCTACATGGTTGGTGGCTTTCGGCCAAGAAGCATTCCATTGTACTTTAAGAATTGCAAGTCTTTGGCAATATGTGTTTTTCCCCTTGTGGACCTTCCCTTTCTGCCATATATTTTGTGTTCCAGTCAGCAGCTTTACCCTCTACACCTGACAAAGGGTATGGAAGTATAAGTTTTGAAGGAAGATGAAGAAATATAGTTGAGTAACTTGCTGGACCTGAAAATGCAAGGCTCAGGGGGCCTTCAAAGCAAAGGTCCAGAGCTGAGATGCAGAAGCAATGAGGCATTAGTGAAAGTCTTTGACCTTAGCGAGGGCCTGGTGAGCACATAGGAGCCCAGTAAGGAAGGTTGGATAATTAATTATATGTAGGAGAAGCATTGGCCAGGGCAGGTCATAGTTTTAGGGGATTGGAAAGAATCAGAAGATCCACTATCTAGGGGAGCCAGAGGCTAGGAAGGGGCTCCTTTACCAGCTGAGCTGTAACAGTTGGGTCTCCAATTTTAACATTTACAAATGTTAACGAGAAATTCTATAATTGCTTTATGTAATCATCAGAATATCTGAGGCAAGGGAGAAAAAAAAACCCAAAACCAAAAACATTTTCTCTGCCTTGAGTTCTAAACTTTAAGGAGCTCACTCTCTTTTTATGCTATGTTTTCTTTTGTTTTTCTGGGCAGTTCAATTTGAATAATCTGAAACATCATCCTGTCATGGGCTTGAGGGAGAAGATGTGATGGATTCTAGATATGAGGAACACACAAGGGTCAAAGGAACCAGCTCTCCCTGGACATCCCTGCTGGGAACAGATGATGGACTGGGGAAGCATCATCTGAGGCTCTGTAGTTTTGAACAGGGCCTGGTGAAGAGGAGCGCATGTTATGGACAGCACCCAATGGATAGCGTACAGTGAGGAGGGACCAGCAGGAAGTTCCGGAGCCCTTCCACACTTCACACTGAGCTGTGTGTAAATGAGTCCCTGTATTTGAGTGTGAAAGGAAAATACCGTGGGTCCCCAGAATCACTAAGCTAAAGAGAAAATTAAAGCTAGGAACTTAGGCAAAGCTGCCTCCCATTCTGTTCAAAGGCATCCCTCTGCTCACTGCAATAAATGCATACCTGATTGCCTCCTTTTGAAAGACTAATCAGAAATTCAAAAGAATGCAACCTTTTGTCTTTCACCTGTTTGTGACCTGAAAGCCCCCTCCCTGCTTCAGAATGTCCTGCTTTTGCTTCTGAGTTTTCCCACCTATCTGACGGAGCCAATGTTCATATGACATATGTTGATTGAAATCTCATGTCTCCCTAAAATGCATAAAACCAAACTGTCTCTGACCACCTTAGGCACAGGTGGTCAGGACCTTTTAAGGCTGTGTCACAAGTGCTCATCCTCAATGCTGGCAAAATGAACTTTCTAAATTAACTGAGACCTGGCTGGGTGTGGCGGCTCACACCTGTAATCCCAGCATCTTGGGAGGCTTGAGATCAGGCTAGCCTGGCCAACATGGTGAAACCCTGTCTCTACTAAAAACACAAAATTAGCCAGGCACGGTGGCGAGTGCCTGTAATTCCAGCTACTCAGGAGGCTGGGGCAGGAGAATCACTTGAACCCAGGAGGCAGAGCCTGCAGTGAGCCGAGATGGTGGCTCACTGGGCAGCCTGGGCAGCAGAGTGAGACTCCACCTTAAAAAATAAAGTAAAGTAAATGAACTGAGACCTGTCTCAAATTTTCAGGGTTTACATGAATTACATGCTTCTGTGAGTACATGACCTGAGGCAAGACTGGAATTCTGCCAGTTCCCAAGTCATATCATCTCCATTGCCCGAATTAGGAAGAGACCTTAGAGATGATCCTGGTTCATATTTCTCATTTCACACATATAGAAATTGAGATCCAGAGAAAAGAGGAAGATTTACATAGGCTGGCAAAGGTTTTGGTGTAGTTGTTCTACCATCTAGTTGTGTCAGGATGAGCCGAGAGTACTTGTTAAAGTGTTGATTCTTGGAAGCTGTTCCAAACCTATGAAATTAGATGCTCTGGAAATGGGCCCAGAAATCTGTATCGTAGCAAGTACCCCCGAGGTGATTCCCAAACACCCCAAGTTTGAGGACAACTGACCTAAGTTTCCAAAGGTGCTTCATGGTTGACCCTGCAGAAGGCTCAGCGCTCTCTCTCTGGCCTCAGAGACCTGCAGGAGCTGGTGACTCTGGAGAATACAGATCCAGAAGGGTGAATCAGGGAGTGAGGTTCGTTTTTTAGTTTTCCTGCAATTTGAGAGGTCTTGTTGCACTTTTTTTTTTCTCAGGCTAGTTGTAAAGGAATTGGGCAAATGATTCCTGTTTGTCTGTCAAGCACCATGATGTTTAAATGTATCTCTGTCTTGAAACACTGTTACTCTCTAAATTCCAACTGATCATTTGACAGTTGAAAAAGCTAGCATAAACTCCTTTCTTTCTTTTTTTAAGTTAATAGCTCCACTGCAGTCTCTAAGGCTTCATGTGTAACAGTTTAAAAGATTGGCATGCTTCCCTCTGTGGCTTTCCCATCTCACAGAAACTTTTAAGTTGCTGAAAATCACAAGTGATCATCTCTGAATCCTAACTGTAGATATTAAAATGAGAAAAAATAGTTCTTCTGGTTGTTTTGAAAATGATATAACTCTTTTCTGATGGTTAAAATAACATTTACCTCTTCTTATAGGTTGGTCTGGGTTGTCTTATTATTTTATTATGTGACAGCTTCTAACATCTTAAGCCAATTCCTTAGAGGTGTCCTAAAACCTCAATATCACTAGAGATTACTTGCTAAACTTTATTTTTTTAATGATTAAAAAGTAAACAAATAGGCCGGGTGCGGTGACTCACACCTGTAATCCTAGCACTTTGGGAGGCCTAGGCTGTTGGATCATGAGGTCAGGAGTTCCAAACCAGCCTGGCCAACATGGTGAAACCCCATCTCTACTAAAAATACAAAAAATAGCCCCACCTGGTGGCACATGCCTGTAATCCTAGCTACTCGGGAGGCTGAGGCAGGAGAATTGCTCGAACCCACGAGGCGGAGGTTGCAGTGAGCTGAGATTGCTCCATCGCACTCCAGCCTGGGGTACAAAGAGCAAAACTCTGTCTTTAAAAAAAAAAAAGTAAACAAATAGATCATCAAGTTATTTATGACGATTAAACAAAAGGACACAATAGGTTTTCTCCTAAAAAATCAGCTTGTATATGTATGTTTCTATAGAATATTTGTCTGGGATTCAGGACAGGGATCTGCTGCTACCCCTGCTGTGTGAACTTGAGTAAGGCACTCACCTTTCTGGGCCTCAGTTTCCTCCTCTACAGGGCAAGAGAGAGACATACAAGTGATTTTTGAAGACCTCTCCAGGTCTCAAAGTTATCAGGGTAAAGTATCAAGAGGTTATGAAACGTCTCACAGTGTGGGAGGGAACAAATATGTCATGATTTTGTTCCAGTTTAATCTGTTTCACATTTAGTATAGTCCAACCTGTGATAGGTCCTGTGTGGAACATAGATGAGTCACTTCCTGTCCTAAGTGGGTCTTCTCTGAGGTATGGAACAGATCCTTCCTTCAGATATGGAGCCAGTAGGGGGGGTCCATGGGCCTCCGGGCAAATTCTTCGTGTTCTTTTATCTGTGTCAAATTAAACCTGCTAATCAGCATACACCTATGCCCAAGGGCATTTAAGGACAGTGCAGCTTAAAAACTAGATGTTCCTGAAAAGTGTGCCCATCAAGGTTTTATCAACATAGAAGAGTAGAAGAGTAGTTGGCAACTGAAATGAAGATTAGGGAAAAACGTTTTGTAAGATGACAAATGCCTTTTGTTAAGTAATATCGAAGGCTGAAAAGCCCTATATATCCACCACTTCTTCCAGGGAGTCTCCCTGGACTGCTGCTGGATCCTGACAACTTCATTCATCTCCTTCCCCTCTAAATTCCACTCTACTTTAAGAGTTGAGCCACATCAGTAAGTACAAAATTATGCTCTTAAAACACAGGGTCCTAAAATGTTAAGGCTAGAAGGGAACTTTGAAACATCAATCTCTTCACCCTACCTTTAACTTTATCACCCACTAATTTGCTTATTCATTTATTTGTTTATTTAGCAGATATTTAGTTAATGCCTACTGTATGTTAAACATTGTGTTAGGCATAACATACACAGCAAAATCAAGGCATAGAAGCCTCCTACCCTCATGGAATTTACGTTTTCTCTCTCTCTGTGTAAAGGTAAACAGTGTATATGTTGGTAGGCTGATGGAATGGGGAATTACTGGTCAGGAACGGAGAGCTACTTTAGATAGGTGGGCAGAGGAGGTTTCTGTGACGAGGTGACATTTAAGTTGGCGTCTGAAGAATGAGAAGGAACCAGCCAGGGCAACTGCTTAGGGTGGAGAGAAAGAGTAACTGGTGGAGACTGAGTGACAGGGAAGAGCTGGGAGAGCCTAGAGAACCTGAGAGGGGTAGAAAAGGGGTAGCAAGGTGCAGGTACAAGACAAAGACAGAAAGGAGGGGAGGGATCACATCAGAGAAGGCTTTGAGGCCATGGTGTGGAATTGGTATTTTCTGCTGAGTTTAGTGGGAAGCCATTGGATGGTGAAGAGCAGGGGAGTAAAATCTGGTTTATATTCTTGAAAGATCCTTTTGGCTGCTTTTTGGAAAAGTGATTGTAAGGAAATGAGCAAGGAAGCAGAAAAGAAACAATGTTCAGGGGAGATTTAATGGGACTATTTTAGACTAGGGTTGTTACAGTGGGGTGCAGAGATGTGCACAATAAATTTTGGGGGTGGACTCACAAGACTTGTTTCTAGACTGGATAGGGAGTTAAGAAATAGGAAGGAATGAAAGATAATTCTTTATCTTTAAGCTCGAGAACTGGAGGAAGGGTTGTTTATTAAGATGAAAAGATTGGGGAAATACAGTACAACTTTGAGAGAAAATCCAAGAAACTTGTTTTGGATGTACTAAGTTTCATATTCTTATTGGAACCTTGAGTAGAGATGGATATATCGATCACTGATTCTTCTCAAAAGGCCTTCTGATTATTGCAAAGGTTTTAGCTTTGTCTCCTGATCTAGACCAAAATCCTCCTGAAGATAGGCAAAGCTTATGTTTCATATGTCTTCTGTCTTCTTCATTGACTTCAGGGTGAGAGGAAAGTAACACAATTTTTATAATTCCCATATTCTGGATTAAACAGGCTTGGTGTGCTGAGTCGGCTGTATCGGCTTGCAAGAGCTAATTGCTAAGATTCCAGAAATGCTGCAAGCCCATTGTAAAACCATCCTTGAATTTGGTCGTGATGGAGTACTTACACACAGAATTTGGCAAAGTATAAATTGGGACTTGTTTTTTTTTTCTTGGTTTTTTTTTTTTATTATTATACTTTAAGTTCTAGGGTACATATGTACAATGTGCAGGTTTGCTACACATGTATACATGTGCCATGTTGGTGTGCTGCACCCATCAACTCGTCAGCTCCCTTCAACTCGTCATTTACATCAATTATAACTCTGGATGGAATTGGGAGTTTTTTTGTTTTCTTAGTGAGCCAGGTTACCAGCGTATCAGAGCAACGCACAGAGCCACCAACTCAAATGCCCTTAGGGGAAAGGGAGATAACATTTATTAGTGATTCATCTAGGACATTTCTCCCATTGAAATACCAAAGCATACTGGGCCTAGCGAGGCTAAAATAAATACCTACATTGCATTAAGTTCAGACACTTAAATTTCTCAATCAAGTACACACACACACACATACACACTATTACAAAACATTCAGTTCCCCCTTTAACATCCCTAACAGAAAAATTTAAATTTGTGTGATTGAAAAACCATCATTGATGTTTCCCCTGAATTCAAATAGTGCACCTCAAGATAAAGTCAAATATTCACATCTAAATAGGAAAGGTATATTCCCTCTAAAATAGTAAAGCTCTAAGATGTTAGTTGTCATTGTCAAGATTCCAACTCGGTGTTGCTAGATCTTATGCATTTTCAAGAAAAGCCAGAAATCTGGGTTTTAATGAGAAACGTCCCAGCTGTTAAATGTTTACTTAAAATTTTAAAAAGCACCATGAGCCAAATAAAACACTTATATAGGCTTCACTGGGCCCAAGGGTCACCAGTTTGCAAGTCTATTTGAAGTTCTTGTGCATGGTTATCCATCTAAGGTAGGGGAGAGGGCCCCCCAGAATATGCCAGAAACAGACTTCCCTGCCAACTTTGGCGTGTGGGAGCCACATGAAATTATTTTATTAAAAAATACGTGTTAGGTGACTTATGATGTACTCTAGCACAATGGGGCAAGTACACAACAGCTGTGTTTATTTTTCCCATTTGACTGCAGGCTCCCCTAGGGCAAGGGCCATTACTGCGTCTTGGTATCCTGCTAGCATGTAGTATAAAAGACAGCAAATAGGAGCTTGGTACGGAAGGAGATGTAAACACATCTTTTCAAATCTCGTGAAGAAATGGACACCCAAAGAGAAGTCACTTGTTGTTGGCCTCAATAGTGAATTAGTGCAGAGCTGGCACTAGAACCCCTATCTCTAAATGATTGCTCCTAGGGATAGAAGGGACCTATGTTTTTCAGGAAATATTCGCTGAATTAATGAGTACAAGAAAGAACTATAGCAAAATCAATGAATGTATGAACGAGTGAATACAACCTAAAATGATCATTTGGCTCATGGAATACATGAGCTGGGAACTGATTTTGGTTCTTCCACTAGCTGTCATATTGCTGCAAGTATGTCCCTTATCCTTACAGGCCTTTCACTTTCTTATCTATAAACACCTTGTCTCTGGTGGTGTTCTAAAAGTCACAAACTAATAGCAATAGTCAAAATTATGAAATTCTACATGATTTACATGGATTTTGTCATTAAGGCTTACAATGGTTCTATGAGCTGAACACTGTTTTTATTTTATTATTTATTTATTTTTTGAGACAGAGTCTCGCTCTGTTTCCCAGGCTGGATTACAGTGGTGCGATCTCAGCTCACTGTAACCTCCACCTCCCACGTTCAAGTGATTCTCCTGCCTCAGCCTCCCGAGTAGCTTGGACTATAGGCATGCACCATCACGCCTAGCTAATTTTTGTATTTTTAGTGGAAAAGGGGTTTTACCATGTTGGCCAGGCTGCTTGAGCACTGTTTTTATACTGCTATGTCATACATAAAGAACTTGATGCACAATAATGTAATTAACTTGTTCAGCTTCATGTAACAGTGGATTTGAATGCAGCATTCTGCTCTGGAATTATAATAACAATGAAAGTGCTATAGAGAAATAAAAAGATGACATAAATATGTGATCAGAACAGTTTTGGGAGTGTCACGAATGTGGTGTTTCTATGGCTCTTAAAAAGAACGATGCTGTAGGTCAGGCGCAGTAGTTCACGCCTGTAATCCCAGCACTTTGGGAGGCTGAGGTGGGCGGATCACCTGAGATCAGGAGTGGAACCCTGTCTCTACTGAAAATAGAAAAAAAAAAAAAAAAATCAGCTGGGTGTGGCGGTACACGCCTGTAATCCCAGCTACTCAGGAGGCTGAGGCAGGAGAATTGCTTGAACCCAGGAGGTGGAGGTTGCAGTGAGCCGAGATCGCGCCATTGCATTCTAGCCTGGAAGACAGAGACTCCGTCTCAAAACAAACAAACAAAACAAACAAGCAAACAAACAGAAAATCACTTTATTACAGTATGTCTTGGAAAGTTTCCTTCACCGGCAGGGACATTTGGACTCAGTGACATCAATGAATGTCATGGAGTCATTATTTTGCCTTATAGTTTCAGCTCCTTTGACAAATACATATAGCAGTAATCTTTGCACAGGTAATAAATTAAGAAATAAATTATTAGGCTTTGAGTAAATTTTCCCAGAGATATATTAATTTATGAGGAGCCAGACAATTAGGTATCTTGGTTAATGCCTTTGATTTAGCTCAACACTCCTGGTTTGTACTGGCAAGGGTGACCAGTCTTTTTATCCCTTTTAGCTGGCACAGGTAGTTACTTGTGCTAATTAGCAGGGAAAGGAGCAGAAGGCAAAGAAGAGGCACAAAATATCCTCCAGCAAGAGGTAATGATGGTGCTTCTCCTGGGCTGTGACTCCTATGACATTAAGGGACAGAAAAGGACTTGATCAACCCTCTACTCAAATCTACATGTACAGTTTGGATACTCATAGATTGCTAGAGCTGGAAGCATTTTAAAACATTGCCTAATACATTTCTTTTGTTTAACAGATAAGGACACTGAGGCCAGACAGGGAACGTTTCTTGGTCAAGGTTGTGCTGCCAACGAGTAGTTGAACCGGAACTCAAACCGAAACGTCGAGACGTCATCATCGCTCACTTTTGGAGTGACCATTCTTGCATAGCAAGCTATTTTCAGTTTTGCCCTCAGGACTCTAGTAAACATTTGAATTATGAGAGCTTTGACCATTAGGAAACTTCATTTTAGTCTTCTCTGGAAGTTCAGAGAGGAGAAATAAGAAGTGGTTGTTGCAATGCCTTAGATTCAAATATCCTTCACTCTCATTTCTCCAAGCTAAGGGAAGGAAGAAATAGCTTGAGGTTTCTCAACGGTAGAAAATCAGAAAGTCATCTGTCTTTGAAAGGGGGTATAGGGATATAGATTATGCTTACTTTCCTAGGTATATTTACATTGGCTAATACTGAAAGATTGCTAAAGGAGGGGTTTGGGAATCTAAATCCTACTTGAATCTTGGTCTTGATGAATAACCTTGGACAAGACCTTCTTTCCGGGTTTTAGTTTTCTCATTTGCAAATTTAGTTGATTCTTAAGACCTTGGCCAGCTTTAGGTTTCAAAATGTCAGCCTAGATAACATTATTGTGCATCAAGTTCTTTATGTATGACATAGCAGTATAAAAACAGTGCTCAAGAGAGAGGCTCTGTAAAAGAAAAAAGAAAAGTTTATTCAGAAACAGGGTCTTTCAATGGGAATTCGCATGCCATAGTAGTCTTGCCTAGCCAGATCAGTAGAAAGGGTAGTGCCAGTTTAAAGATAGACAGGCAGTTACTGGGCAGATTCCTTGCAAAAATATTGTGTGTGTGTGTGTGCGCAAGATTGCATTTATGCAAGATTGTAGTTTTTGCAGTCTTTTGTGATAGTTCTTGTTATCAGGTATTCATGCATGAGAACCCTTTCTTCATAGCCTTCCTTAATTCTATTTTCAGGGTTCTTAACACAAGTGATTCCATTTTGATTCTGACAACATTCACAGGAGGTCTAGAAAACACCTGTACTTTGAGTATCATTGCCATGGAAGGAGAAGTAACTTTCTGGATGGAAGTTGGCCTTCATAAAGTCAGGTTATATTTACAAATTAAGTGCTTCCCTTATTAACATGGTCTAATGGAACAAGCATGGGCCTACGAGTCCGCACATGGCTGTTTCTCTTTGATCCATGACCCTGGGCAAGTCCTTGACTTCCTTTAGACCTTTTTCTTTTTAATCTCTAAAATGAGATTAACACCTGCCCATGTTTGCCTCACAGGACTATTGCAGAAGACAAAGGATATAGAAATACTTTATAGTATGCAGACATATGAAGTTATATGTAACTTAATATTGAATGTGTCCTTAACGACTAAGAAAAATGTAAAAACAACATGTAGAACCAGTCAAAAGTCACCTGTGGCCAAGGTGACACTGAAGAAACTAAACTTTCTTTTTCTCCAGGTCATTTTGTTTTCCTAGTAATAGCCCAGCTTGAAATGGGGCTTTGGGGTTTACTAAGGTGTTCATATGTCCTGGTTTGGCTGGGACAGTCCTATTTGCAATGGCCATCCTAGTATAATTTTTAATTATCCTTTTTTTTTTTTGAGACAGAGTCTCACTTCTGTCTTTAGGCTGGAATGCAGTGGCACAATCTGGGCTCACTGCAACCTCTGCCTCCCAGGTTCAAGTGATTCTTCTGCCTCAGCCTCCCAAGTAGCTCGGATTACAGGCACCCGCCACCATGCCCAGCTAATTTTTGTATTTTTAGTAGAGATGCATGCGGGTTCACCATGTTGGCCAGGATGGTCTCGATGTCTTGACCTCGTGATCTGCCTGCCTTGGCCTCCCAAAGTGCTGGGATTACAGGCGTGAGCCACCGCTCCTGGCCTCATATTTTCATTCTTAAAAGTGTCCCTGTTTTGACAGTAAATTACATTGCTACCCCTAAACTAAAATACCATTCTGTGTCACCTTTTCATTTTACATAATGGGGAACGGAGGCTCAGTGAAGAGAAACAACTTCCCAAATTCACTCAGCCTGCCCAGAGCCTGCAAGTGGAAAATCCCTTCTCTTTGTACCTGGGAAGGAAGGGGAAGAGAATACAGAGTGACAGAATGGTTTCCTTTGTCTGCTCTCCAGCTTCTTGAAGCAAATCTAATAGGAGTGCCCTAACCCCTCTTGATTTCCTGGAAAGTGATCAGCAATAGTAAGGTTGCCAGCGGCCACGAGGGAGCTAGGGGTTGGAGCAAACGTAACAGAAACCTGGAGAGGGAAGCTTTTTCTCTTCTGAATGCAGAAGAACAGCCCAAAGGGAGGAACACTGCCTATTATTAACTAGCTCTTATTTAAGCAGTGTGTTTTTTCTCCTTGATGTTATAACGTAGCTTCATATTCATGGTCTCAATTGATCTAATTCTTACCATCTTTGGAAATGAATGTGAAGACATCATCGTTCCCATTTTGTAGTGGAGAAAACTGAGGCCGATAAAGGCAGTAGACTTGCTTTAAGTTTCACAGTAAGTGTCAGAGTTGGTACTAGAGCTTCATCTCCTATGTCCTTGCCCAGTATTACTTATGCTTCATTTTGCTTCCTGCACAGTCTGCCCTTAGGCATCTAAGACAGAAATCTCATTATAATAAAGTATTTTTGGTATTCACGTAACTTAAGCCTGTTGGATGGAGCCCAAGGCAGAACCATCTTATATCCTGAATTTGGCTCTGTGACAAATAGTGTTAGAACATGGTTCATGATCAACTATGGGTTTCGCTTTACACACATCTCTGAAAAACTTCCCTATGTGGATGGAGAACAGGCTAATTTATCTTGGGATAGGAGATTTCTCTTTGAAACAGTTGCTGGGATCCTGGAGAATAGAGGGACAGTCTTACTAGAGTAGTTAACTGCTGTGCTTGCAAATCCCTAATCTGATATTTTGCAGAATCTCCATCTCAGAAAGATTCGTTTTGGCAGAGACTGAAATTCTTTATTTGGAACTTGAGGTATCCCTGACCCATAAGAATTCAGCTTAACAGATATGCAGTTGCATCCGTCGTCACTCTGTCCTAAGCAGGGCAATGTGCTGGGCAACGGCTTTGGTGAGCAAGGGTAGGGGATCCCGGGTACGGTCTTGAGTTGGTGACTAACACATGAGATGTCAGGAGAGCTGCTTTTCTTTTAGGGGGCTCAGTTGTTTCAACTGTCATATGTTGAGACAGCATTAATCAGTGTGCTTTAAACTTTTAAAGCCACCAGATTTTTCTCCCCCCAGAATGCTGTGGAAACCTGGCATGAATAAATAGTAAAAGTGGGACTCTGGGCTTCTCCATTTAGCCACTGTAGGTCTGTAGCGCCTCTGTGGACTCTAATGTGGCAACAATTGGATACATTCCTTTTAGCCCCCAACATTGGGATTCTGAAGATGAGTAATGGTTTAGTGATAGATGTTAACCCCCTGAGGGGTTGCAGGGAGCCTGGAATTCTGGATACAGAACTGGTCAGACAGTGAATAGGGCTGTGACAGTGTAACAAACAGGAGAATTGGAGTGGAGGGTAGCAAGATAAAGTTGTACATTTCATGGGTTAACAGCACTTTATAGTTTACAAGTATTTGCACTATAGTTGTCTCTTTTGAACGTATGCGACACTGTGTGCTCAGGCATTTGTGCAGCGATCTTTTGTGAAGCTGGATTATGTGCCTGGTACTGTGGTAGAGCTCAGGGACATAAAGAAAGAGGAGACCATGTGAGCCTGGAGGAGCTCATCATCTGATAGAGGAAACAGGTAAAGAGAGCATTGCAATTGCAAAACAGAAAAGCTGTAAGAGAGGTGCAAACAAATGTTGAGCAGCGAAGTGAAAGCAATGATTCCCTTTTCCCGGGGAGGGGAGGAAGCCATGCCTATCGTGAGGCCTGGAGGATGAGTTATCTAGGCAGGAAAACAACACACGCACGAAGCAGTGGAGGTCTGTGTGAGCAAGGTGCATTTGGGGGAAACGGGAAGAGCTGGGGAAATCTGGCCTTCAAGTTATGGAAAGGCAGTTAAACTGTGACGTTAACCTGCAGCTTAACTGGGAAGGGCTTTGAAAACAATGCAAAGAATTTGGACCCCATGGCCATTGGAGTCCCATCTTCCAGATGAGGAAAGGGCCTTCCCTTCCCACAGGGCCAGCCGCAACTGTGACTCCCGTGTTCCTTTTGCTACCCTGTGCTGCCTCCAGCAGGCCTGAACCGAGGCAGGCCCTGCGTGGGAGAGGCCTCTGGGCTGTTTATCCTGCTCCAGTGGGGCTGGCTCTGGCAGGGAGTGGAAGTAGGTGAGGTGGGGGCTGTGGAGGAGAGGAGGAGCCTGACAACAAGGGCTACATTCAAGGCCTGCACTGGAGCCGATGAGGAGAATGGAAAGCTACAGTCTGTTGGAGCCATCCAACCTTGGCAAAGCAGCCGGGGCCTTATAAGGAAATGTTGTTCTCTCCCAGCCAGTGGGGCTGGGATGGAGCCCTGTGCCCACAGGACAGAGCTGCCCTTGTGGTGGTAGGCTGGGGGTGCCACCCGCCCCTCTGCTGTGAACAGGAGCTGTCAATGGGCCACTTCTGCAGGCTCAGCATTCCCTCTCAGCCCCAGTGTGCGTGCAGCCCCCACCCCTCCATGCCCTCCCACTCCCCATTGCCTTGGGCTGATTGGAGGAAAGGAAAAAAACAAAACAAAACAAAGACTTGGCCAAGTCCCAGCCTCAATGCTGTTTGATGCCGAATTATTCAGAAAATAGGCTCAGGTCAGATTGTCTCTTTTTCCTGAAGAATGCATGAATAAGGGGATTGCTCTTTGTCCTCCTTCTCTGCCCAGCACCCTCATCTCTTTTCCTTGTGATCACGAAACTCCCAGCACCCGACACAGCCCAGCGCAGAAAGCAAGAAGCTGAGATGAGTGGGCAGGGGAAGGCTTGTGTTGGTGCCTTTTCCACCTCCCGGGGTAGAGCAGGAGCCACCGGAATACTCAAAGGAGAAGGGTGACTCTCCTCAGACTCCCTACCTGTGCCAGGCAGGTCAGAGGGTCAGGGAGAGAGAGATGGGCACAGGGTAAAAACAAAGCCTACCCAGAAAGCAGTAGAAAGTGCTCCTTGGGGTTGGGCAAGGTGGCTCACGCCTGTAATCCCAGCACTTTGGGAGGCCAAGGCAGGTGGATCACAAGGTCAGGAGTTCGAGACCAGTCTGACCAACATGGTGAAACCCCATCTCTACTAAAAATACAAAAATTAGCCAGGCATGGTGGCCCACGTCTGTAATCCCAGCTACTCAGGAGGCTGAGGCAGGAGAATCACTTGAACCCGGGAGGCAGAGGTTGCAGTGAGCCCAGATCGCGCCACTACTGCATTCCAGCCTGGGCGACAGAGCGATACTCTGTCTCAAAAAAAAAAAAAAAAAAAAAGTTAAAGGAAGTGCTTCTTGGGAAAGGACAGTAAGCATTAATGACAGTAAGCATTAGTCAGCTCCTGGAAGCAGGGCTATTCCACAGGGAGTGAGGAGAGATGATTTAAAGCACTGATCCCTAGCAGATCTTTCTGAACTCGAGATTGGGGACAGGAGCAGAAAAGATGCTTAGTGTGGCCTTTTGCTTTGGCTGTTCATAGACCCTGTGCATGAAACCCTGGAGCTACAAGAAAGCAGGTTGGCCAGTGCAGCTCCTCACCTAAAGCTGAAATATTTTTACAGCAAGCTTGGCAGACCTTCAGCTAACCAGTGCTCCTCTAGTCATCTGTACTCAGTCCCTCAAGTTAATCCATCCCAAATGTACAGCTCAACTCAACAAGGAGATGGATGTCATGGAAAGCAAGAGGAAACTTCTGTTTCTGAGGAGTTTACCATCCAGAGCAAAGCTATGAGGAGCAGACAATAATCTAAACACAAAGAAGAAACTTATGGCTGGGTGCGGAGGCTCAAGATTGTAATCCCAGCACTTTGTGAGGCCGAGGCAGGTGGATCACCTGAGGTCAGGAGTTTGAGACCAGCCTGGCCAACATGGTGGAATCCCGTCTACTAAAAACACAAAAATTAGCTGGGCATGGTGGTGGCGCCTGTAGTCCCAGCTACTCAGGAGGCTGAGGCAGGAGAATCACTTGAACCCGGGAGGCGGAGGTTGCAGTGAGCTGAGATCGTGCCACTGTGCTCCAGGCTGGGGGACAGAGTGAGACTTTGTGAAAGAAAGAAAGAAAGAGAGAGAGAGAGAGAGAGAGAGAGAGAGAGAGAGAGAGAGAGAGAGAGGGAGGGAGGGAGGGAGGAAGGAAGGAGAAAGAGAGAAAGAGAAAGAAAAGAAAGGAAGGGAGAAAGAAAGAAAAAGGAAGGAAGGAATGAAGGAAGGAAGGAAGGAAGGAAAAAGGAAGGAAAGAAAGGAAAGGAAAGAAAAAAGAAAGAAAGTTATGAGCTCTAAGAAAAACAAAGGAATGACGTCTGAGGTGAAAGTAAGGAGAAATTGCTCTTGACTAGGTGTCCATAGCAGTAGACGAGGAAAGGTCTTACAGAAGAGATGGAATTTGGGGTGAAGAAAAGCTAAAAGTCCAAAAAGTGACATTTTGAGAGATTGTAGGGAAACGGCTTCTGGGAGGAGGAACTAGCCTGGGCAAGATGTGGTGGCAGGAAAGCTTGGGGCTCATGTGGTGTCTGTGGGGAGATGGACAGCTGGATTAGTGCAACAGGGAGAGGAGGGGCTGTGATTGGAGAATGGCTGAGTCTCACATTTGGGGGCATTGAATCCCGGAGGGAGGACGAAATCCAAGTGATTGGCAGCCAGGAACCACTGAAAGCTTTTCAGCATGAAAGAGATGTGACCGGTATAGCGGTTCAGCAACTGTGATCTGGTGTCAGGTGCAGGAGGGAGAGGCATCCTTCTCCCTGCTTTGGTGAAGCCAGGAGAGTACCACTCCCTGAAGCAGAGCTTTGGAGGTGTTGTGGCCCTTTCCTGGGAACTGGAGGCCTGGCTCTCCAGAGAGCCATCTAGATCTCAGGATTTCAAGCACTGCTGCATCTTGGAGGCTGGCTGCTTTTGGAACGAGTGACCCTTCCCCAGAAAAGACTAGGACTGGCCACGTTAGCTCAGTTCTCTTTTCACTTTGAGGCTTTGCTTGCACAAGCCATTGTGTTCAGATATGGTTAAGAAACCTAAACTTCAATCCTTTTTCAGGACTCGAAGACCTGGCAGGGTTCCAAAACGCACCCAGGGTTGAGAGGCAAAAGCACTTGGATGCCATCTCATCTCAAAGAGTCTGTCCTTTGTAAGGCATTCACTATTTAGACACCTGTCCTTGTCTCACACCTGATGATAAAAGAGCAGTAACCTCCTCCTCAGCTTTTCCTTCCATGGCTTCTTTGCCTTCCTTTTGGATGCCTGCCCCCATCATGGCATCACTATGCCTAGGCAGTATGCGGCTTTTGCAGAGTGCTTTGGTCTGTTGGAAAGAGCAGGGATAGCTTTTTGTCCCAGAGAAAAATCCAAGGTGCTCTGGAGGATAGCAGTGGGGTTCCCTCTGTCTTCTGGATCTGGGTTCGGGCCAGTCTGGCTGTCCCACTGCCCAGCATGGCCAGTTCAGCAATAGGATTTTGAAGGACCTGAACCTGATCTTCACACCTGGCCCCTGCCTTCTGGCCACAGGGGGCTGCAGCTGAGGAGATGATGATGTGCATCTTGGTAGCAAATCCTGCTTCCTACCAAACTTTTCTTCTTTGACAATGCAGATGGTGACCTCCGGGGCCACAGAGATACAGCCCTAGTCCTGCAGGAACTGGTTGTTCCCCTGTCCTTCCAATAGGTTGTGGTTATGGCTAATTGCTTTGAATTTGTATTAGATAACAATAAATTTACTTCTTCCCTTTTAAGGGAATATATGAGCATTTTATGATGAGATATTATTATTATTACTATTATTATTTACTTATTTATTTATTTTTTGAGACAGAGTCTCACGCTGCCACCCAGGCAAGAATGCAGTGGCATGATCTTAGCTCACTGCAACCTCACCTTCCAGGTTCAAGGGATTCTCCTGCCTCAGCCTCCCAAGTAGCTGTGATTACAGTCATGTGCCAACACACCCAGCTGATTTTTGTATTTTTAGTAGAAATGGGGTTTCACTATGTTGGTCAGGTTGGTCTCAAACTTCTGACCTCAAGTGATCCACCTGCCTCGGCCTCCCAAAGTGTCGGGATTACAGGCATGAGCCACCGTGCCCAGCCAAGTGAAATATTATCTTAACTCTAAAGACTGAATTTCAAAATAACTGACTTATAGGATGGCTGGCATTCTGTTATGTGAAGCAAAAGTCTTCTCAGAACCCTTTGATTTACCACCCAAATTGTCTGCTAGCTAGCTCAGTCTCCAACTCAGAGAAATGTCACTGGCAAATCTCCTCAGTTTTTAATTTTAATTTTACCTAACCATTCATTATTTACCCCATGTATTTGATTTGGTAATAAGCAGTTTAAAATAATCAGAAGGCATACAGGGGACACAATAAAAATATTCCTCTCACCCTTTCCCCAACTATCTAGATGTCCTCCTTTTCGAAGTCGACCACGATACCATTTTCTCATGTATCCTTCTCTGCGATATTTTTATAGAAGTAATAATCAGGATTTTCCTTATCCAGTAGACAGCTCATGCGAAAAGAAGCAAGCCCGTTCAAACAGGATTCTCCCGGGACAGTTGGTCTCCCAGGTTTGCCTACACAGGGAGCTGAACCCTGATTCTAGATGCCAGATAGACCTCACCTGGCCCAGGTTTCTGTAGCACAAGCCCTGATATTCTTTAGCCTGACCCTCAGTGAAAATTAGCTGAGGATGTCTGAGCTCACTCTCTGGAATGAGACCTAAATACCGTCTCCTGCATAATCTGATAGAAAATGAATGAAACAGAGACTGCACTGTGGGCTCTGGTGCCAGTTATAAAGGGTCTGGGGCAGGGATCTGGCATCCAGGTGGCTAGAGGAAGAGTCCTGGAGTTTCTCGCATCCTCTCCTCTGGGTCCCATTTCTCTGGTTTTTCATGGTGTGATCTGGATTGAAATGCCCATCAGTTATTCTAGACCCTGACTTACTGATCACAGAGAATCTTTAGTCTGTGCCTGTTTACTCTGAAACTGGCAGCCCCACTAATGCTGCAGCTGCTCACCAGACACACCAGAGCACTCTCTTCCTTGCTGATGATGCTGGAGCACTCACTTGCTCACTGTCATGCTGGAGCACCATCATCCTGGAGCACTCTCTCATTGATGATACTGGAGCACTTGTTGCTCACGGATCACACTGAAGCTACATTTTCTCAGTGAAGATCAGAATTCATCATCCCTGGCTGCTCTAGTTCCCACATTCTGGTTGCTGGGAAGGGTTTTAAAACCTCTTAGATGGAAGGAGTCTCTTCTTCCTGATTAGAGTCCAAACTGAAAATGGATCCTCCATTGGCAAGCACCACAACACTTCCAGTGCAGCATTAGTAAACACCTCCCAAGCAACGGCGGCCTGGCACATTATTGTTTAGCCACCTCCTGCCTGATATCATGTGGGTTTCACTTATAGAAGGTTCTACAAGGTAAGGGAGGTAGAAACAAGTCAACACAAACAGAGTTATAAATATCTTGATAGTGACAGATGTATGAAATCTAATTGGGTGGGGAAAACAGATGCAGATAAACAGCTGGATAAGAATGCAGGTTTGAACCTAGTGAAATACAAAGAGGATGACATACAAGATAATATTAAAGAGAAAGCTACCTATAGGTCTTTTATCTTTTGCAATTTTTTTTTATTTTCCATAGTCCCATCTATCTTCTTGTCCATATACAATGCACATTTTTACATAGTTGCAATCATGTCACAGATACTATTTAGGGTTCTGTGTTTTCACTTAATATTACATGAAGTTGCCATATTGCTCCAATCTTTCTTTTATGGCTGCAGAAATGCCATGTGGTGATTCCCAACAAGTTTCTTGCCTTTTACCTATTGTTGGAATTTTATGTCTCCAGCTGCTTAGCATTACGGATAATTTTGTAAAGAATATCTTAGGATGTTCAGCTTTGTGCTTTTGTTGATTTTCTTAGGGTCAAAATCAAGGAGGGAACTGATTTGTAAAGGGGTATGAGGAACAACATTCCCTCTGGTACAAAGCTAACTGTGTCAGGCACAGCTCTAAGCCTCATACTGATCTTACTGGCATGTTGCTCTAAGCGAGTAACTAGTATGTCACCTGGCAACTGAGCAGAAGAGCAGAGGTTTACTAGGTCCTGAGGGAGGCTGTTACTGCACAAGTTCTTTGCTGGTGACAGCAGAATGTACTTAGGGGCCATTCCAAGGGTCTGCCTTGTTTGCAGAGTTGCTTCGTTTGTGGTTGCCATATAAAGGCCTCTGAACCAACAATTGTTTGGGAGCAAAAGCAAACCAGTGCCAAGATCCAAGTTCTTGTACTGTGGCTGTAGGGGTGAGGGCTGCGTAGGGTCGAAAGGTATGTCACTGTATTATCCGTGTGGGGACACCATGGGCCTCATCAGTGATTCTGCCCATGGGCACAGCCCTCGTGGCTGATGTCTAATTGTGTGCAGCCCAGATGTCAGCAGAGGCCCTTGGAGATCCTATTAAACTTGACCCGAACCCCAATGCCAAGCCTTATGAGAGCCTTGAATCAACAGTGCAATCGCTCTGTGTGCCCACAGCATGTGTCATCATGCCTCACTCAGCCTGCATGCCTCTTATCTAAGAGTGCTGTCTGGTTCTGTCCTGCATCCATTCCAGGAACAAAGCCCATTTCCTTTGCTTGGTCTTCACAAAAACCCATTTGCCTTCAGACTTTTGTGAGTTTGGTAACTTCACTGAAGATTGGGGGTCACGAGAGGAGTTCTCAGAGACTTGGCAGCCCTTGCTGTCTTTTCACCTGCTGCCTTCTCTGGTCCTCAACCTTATTCTTCTGAGCAACAGGCACCTGATCCCTGGTCTACTTCAGCAGAGTTCCCTTCTCTAGAAGGGACACTCATGTCCCTTCTGTGCCCATCCAGGTGTTTTATCCCAAGTAAATAGATATGGCCCCCTGAAAGAAATCCTGGTAGAGAATCTTTCTCTATCTCACCATTTGCTGTCAATAACCATATCTTTGCAGGTAGGTGGCTAGCGAGGAGTTTTTGGTTTTGTTTTAAATGAGATAAGCTTTATATAAGAGGAGTTGTTTACAGGGAACTTTTGCAGATATTATCCCATTCAGGACTCCCAGTAGTCCTGGCAGGTGATTAGTTAGACAGGCGCTATAGTCTGAATGTTTGTGTCCTCCCCAAAGTCATATGTTGAAACCTAAGCCCCGGTGGGATGGTGTTAGGAGATGGGGCCTTAGGGAGATGACTTGGTCATGAGAACTGGGTCCTCATGAGTGGAATTATTGCCCTTACGAAAGAGGTCCCAGAGAGCTCTCTCACCCCTTCCCACCACATGAGGATACAAGGAACAGTTGGTAGTCTGCAACTTGGAAGATCGCCCTCACCAGAAGCTGACCACGCTGGCACCTGGTCCTGGACTTCCAGCCTCCATATCTGTGAGAAATGGATGTATGTTGTCAATAAGCCACCCAGTCTATGACAGTGTGTTATATCAACCTGAATGGACTAAAGCAACGGGCATTATTATCCTGGCTTAGAGGTGAGGAGACTGTGGCCCAGAGAAGGGGAAGAACCTGACTGGGGCCACTCAACTGATTATTGAAGAGCTGGAACCAGAGCCCAGATCTCTACTGGGTTCAGTGCATGATCCTTGTCCACATCATCTTGCCAGGTCGGTTCTAGGAGTCTCACCAAGCTCTAACCGTGGCAAGCATTCAATAAATGCCCATCCAGTAGACATTACCAAGTCCTTACTCTGTGCCTGTTTTGAAGAGTGTAGAGTGAAGAAAGCATGAATAAATTGAGAGACTTTTTATTAACCCAGCACCCAACAGTTAGTTAAAACCAGATGTGATAGACAAAATATGTTATACCCACACAATGGAATATTAGTCAGCCATGAAAAGGAATGAAAGAAATACTGATACATGTTACAACATGATTGACCTTGAAAACATGCTAGGCGAAAGAAGCCAGACACAAACAGCCACAGATTCTATGATTCCGTTTGTACGAAATGTTTAGAATAGGCAAATCCATGCAGACAGAAAGCAGACTAGTGATTGCCTGTCTTGGAAGAGGGGGAAATAGAGTGACTGCTTAATAGTGTAAGGTTTGCTTCTGAGGTGATAAAAAATGTCTTGTAACTAGATAGAGATGGTGGTTGCACAACATTGTGAATGTACTAAATGTTACTAAATTGTACACTTAAAAATGTTAATTTCATGTTGTGTGAATTTCACTTTATTCAAAGTTAAAAAAAAAAAAAACAACCAACAAACAAACCAGTGTGACTTCACTCCCCCTGCCTTCAGCTTTTACCTCCTTGCATGGTTCCAGGTCCTGATGCTCCCTCACTGGACAGAGAATGAATTTATGCAGACTCAGGTCTCAATTCTGTCACTTGCCAGCTATGTGGCCTTGAGAGTTTATGCCTTTCTCTGGACTTCAGTTTTCTAACCTGCAAGTTGAGGATATTGCCCATATTTTAACCCAGGTTCCTTCTAGGTAGGCATTCTGAGATATTGGGAGTAAAAGGAGGGATACAATCCAACTGCGGAGGGGCGGGGGAGGCACTCTGTTTCTTTTGCAACTTTCTCTTCTCAGCTAGTGGACTATAGTGACTTTTAATTTCCTGTCCCCAGTCACACAGATAGCAGCTTCGGCTCTTGGCTTGGCTGGCACTGCTGGGGCTCCCACCATGCTTCACTGAGCAATGTAAGCCCCTAGGTAATCCTGTTAAGCCGCTGGGGCAGTGAGTCATTTCAGTACCACCTGAACACCTTCCTATGGTGTCCCAGCGAGGAGAGGACCTCCAGCCAGATCATTATGACTTGATCTGCAAAAACTTTTGAAATATGAATTGAGCTTTTAATTGTGTTGTGACTTGGAAATCTATCATGCCTAAATCAGTGTTCAGAAGAGCTGAAAGTATGCCCATTCATTCATTTATTACACATCTTCTGTGTCCCTGTTACCTCCCAGGCAGTGTGCTAAGCTTTAGGAAGACACAGATATAGCCACTGTCTTCAAGGAATTCACTGCCCATTGAGAGAGACAGACCCATAAACAAAAGTAAAATGTAGCATTTACAAGGGTAGTGAAATAAAAATATAAATCAGGAAAATCAGCAGTTCAGTGGAGAATGAAGGAGAAGATTGAAGGGTCAAGAGAGGTCTTTACTGATGAAGTAATATGCTGAGTTTTCAAGAATAATGGGGAACTTCCATGTGCCAGTGGTGCTCCAGGGAGGATGATGGTTAGAGTAGTCTACCCCAGTAGGGAGAAGCATTTTTTTTTTTAAATCACTGTTGATGTTTACAATTGCCAGTGCAAGATGACAGTGAAAAGATGGCTAAAATTTAGGCCGTCTTATTGATTTTAAATTCCTAAAAATAATGCATCTTCTTGTTGCCTGTACTAGGATAGATTACTCCTCCCACTGTTACCAAGTACACAGGATGTGGAAGGGCATTCAAAATACAAGGATAAACATGTGTCAAAAGTTTCGAAGGATGAAACTTCAGAGTGTGTTAATGAAGTGGCATGGCATTCGATACAGCAGGGCGTAAGATATTTGGAAAAAGTGAGCTGAATAAGAGCTGAACATGAAGCTGGATTCATTTTTTGAGAGCCTAAGATACTGTGTTAAATTTGAGTTTTATTCCAGAAGGCACTGGGGAGCCATAGAGGGTGGTCAGCCAAAACATGCTATAATCAACTCTCTTGTTGGTGTAGCACGTTGGCAGTTGAGAATGGGTAGGGTGGGCAGAGAATGAAAGAAGGAGGCTGGCCAGGAGGCCATTTCAGCCATTTGGGAGGGAGATGATGAGGGTTATGCCAAAGCTGTGTCAGAGGATGGGAAAAAGAGGCTGAGCTCAAGGGGATACGTAGAGGTTAAACTCCAAGGGGCTGACGGTCGATATGTAGAGGTTAAACTCCAAGGGGCTGAGAGTCTGATGAGAGCTGGGGGTGAGCAAAGAAATGTCTGAATAATAATTTCTATTTCTCCTTGCAAAAGGACTGCAAATATCAGAGTTGGAAGGGCTGTTTGGGACCACCTGCTCAACCATCTTTGTAGCCCAGAGAAGTACAAGGTACTGCCCAAGCTCAGGAGTGGAAGGCCGAGTCAGAATGGGATCTGTTTTCCAAGTTCCCACCCAGGGCTGTGTCTTCTACTGTGGCTGCTCTCCATGTGCCGGTGACCTTCCCTTGATCCCACCCCTGCTCGTCAGCAGAACACTGACTGGATAGAGGAGCCTTGAGTTCTCATTCTTAACACTGCCCCGAAACAGTGACTTGAAGGAAGACCCTGCCTTCTTTGAGCTTCTGTCTTCTTATTTCTGAGTGAAAGTCTTGTCAAAGAGGAGCTTTTCCATTTTTTCTTCTTCTTGCCTCTGATTTTCTTTCTTAATTTTGCCATAGTCCCAACCATTTATTCTTGCCTAACATTAGGCCCACTTTACTCATTTCTGCCTGGATCTGAGCTCTGAGCTGTGGCCTAGATCCTGTCTGGAGGCCCTGACACTCACTACAAATCTGTCCTGCTTGTCTCTGAGCAGTCAGGCCATTCACAGCAGGGCGGGATTCTTTCAGAACTGCACATTCCTGGGTTGGGCCACCATCCTCTCTTTCAGAAAGCCTACTCTTTGCTGGTGCTCTGCCTGGACTCTCTGCATTGGAGAGCAAAGGAACTGAATGCTAGGCATTGCAGGTTTGGATACCGTGTCTGCTGAGCTCAAGTGTGCTCTGGGCATGCTCTTTCGCAAAGAAATGACTTGAGGACCTGGGACCTAAGTCCCAGTGTGAGTCAGAGTCCTCAGGGTGCTTGAGCTTTCTTTGCCTGTGCTCTTGGGGTGCACCAGCCTATAGGGTCAGGTGCCTTAGGGGCAGATCTCAAAAACAGAAAGCTGTTAAGGTGAGCTTTCTCATCAAGCCCTCTCTCGCCTTCCTGCCCCAGCCTTCTCAAGTGTCAAGAGATGAGAGAGACTCAAAATTGGGGAAGGAGAAATGGGGAGTTCTCAGAGGCCCTGGAGCCACCCTTTCAGCCAATGCAGAATATCCTCCCCACCCAACTGCCCCATCCACCCCCCAAAACCCTGGCTTTCCTCTCCTGTATTCCTGCACTCTTCATTTGAATACTGTATACACCTCCTGTATGACTGTGCAGGGCAGCTGTCCTGTCCTATTTTAAACTTGTCTTCCACATAATGATGAAGGCTGCCTTTTTGTAACTCCCAATGATTGCTCTTCTCAGAACATGCCAAATCCCTGTCTTGCAAGACAGTCTTTGGAGTATGTAAAAACAGATCATATATCTAACTCCCATTCAACTACTTTTCTGCCAATTAAACTCAACCAGTTCATATGTGGTATAGTTGCCATATTCTTAGGATGTGGTATCTCCCAAAGGGCAATGATTCTAGGTATGGTTTAACTAACTTCTGTAGCAAGCAAACCACAAATACTAGTGGCTTAACACAAAAGTGGTTTCTCTCTTATATGACAGTTCCTGGTCAGTGGGTGGTTTTCTTCCATGTAGTGATTCCAGGCCCCAGGGACTTGTTATCTTAAATCTCTGCTATCCCCTAGGCACTGCCCTGGAGCCCTCTCGATGATCTTGCTGGCAGATGGAGGGACAGAGAGTGGAGGAGGCACAAAAAGCTCTGCCTAGAAGTGGCATTTGATCTTCCACTCTGATTCCACTGGTGGGACCAGTCCTATGGTATCACCTTCCAGAAACATGGATTGGGAAATACAGTCCCTGGCTAGCCTGCTCCCCACTTGGAGACAACTCTACACGGTGAGACTGGGGGACATTCGAAGGAAAGCAGGCCATCTTTGCCACACCAGGCACCTCTTCCACCTCCCACTTCTGAGCAGTCAGCTTGGACAGCCTGCTAGACACTGGGTGGACCAGGGTGGATGGATGTGTTGGGGGTGTGGAGGGGAGGGCAGATGTGTATTTCTCCCCTCTTGTTTCTAATTGGTAAGCAGTATTTTCTTGAACTTCAGTTCTGCAAACATTACTTTTGAGATCTTTGCTATATCTGCATAACACCTGTACTATAATTGACTTAATATTCTCTTTACATTGATTCACTTTTTAATTTAGTTTCACCTGAAGAGCAATATCTGGGAAATCATAGTTTTGATATGACAATTATGTTTTCCCCAATATATTTTAAAATTAATATGTAATATTTTAATATAAATATTTGCAGATATACCACTTCAAACAAACAAGATACCACCGGTGAGCACATTGCACATTTTAGGAAATACTGTGATTGAGCCTGTATAAATCCCTCATAATCTGGTCCTTGCCTTTCTTTCTGACCTTATATCCTGCCTCTTCCCTCTTGCCCATGATTCTCCAAATGCATGGACTTATTCGTTCTTCAAGCCTGCAAGCTCGTTCCAACTCCACAGCCTTCGCACTGGCCTGGTACCTCTGTGGGAAATACTTCCTGTACATCTTCCCATGTCTGGGTCTTTCTAGACATTCAAGACTTAGTTCAGATGTCCCCTGCTCAGGGAACCACCCAGTCTCTACTAGCTGCCTCACACCCTACTTCATTCCACCCTGAACAATCACTCTTTGTTTCAGACCCTGTAAGCACTGTTCAAGATGTGGCACGGTGTGCTTATTTGTTGATTTATTTATTGTCTCTGTAACCCTAGTAAAACATAAATTCCTGAAAAGCAGGGATCTTACCTACCTTGTTTACCTCCACTTTCCCAACACTTAGCACAGGGTCTGGCCCATAATACTCCATAAATATTTGCTAAATGAATGAAAATGGGAAAAATGAACATAGACACCTAGGTCACTAATCAAATGAGAATTAAAATAAAGGTTTTTTTCTTGCAAATATTGTTTATTGAAATGACAATAAAATAAAAAAGAACAGTGATCATTTGAACCAAACTTTTACTTTATAAATATCAAAATATAACCGAAACTTGTTTCTTTTATACATTTTCCATAAATGTAATACCAGAAAAGTTCTCAAAGCCGAACTATCAATGATGCTTGTATACTATGATATGAAATAAATTTTTTTTAGCAGCTTGGTTATCCTTGATATGCATTTGGTAAACGGCTGTAGAAAGCACCTTGGAGATGAGGTCATATGAGGCCTCCAATATTTCACCCCTGAACTGCAGGCATTTGGGCCTGCAGTACACAGGCCATTACTTGCCAGTCAGAAAGAGAAAAGCTGGACAAGATAGCTTGGTAAGCCAGACCTGCCTCTAGAAGACAGACCCTGGGTTCACTTATGGAAAGTTTGCAGCAGGCCAGGAGACGAGGGGTCAAGGACCCAGTCATCCACGTGTGGGGCCACAAGCAGCCTCAGTGGCCCAGGGAGGGAACATGTGTCCTGAGGCTGTCAGCCTCTACTGATTAGACTGGCTCCTGCTCCTCCTTCTTGAGAGGTGGGATACACCAAAGGATGTTGAAAAAAACCCAGAAGTATCCAATCCATATGTTGGCGTGGGACATAGAAAGGGGATTAAAAGTCACCTTACTTATGGAACTATGAAGAAGGTGAACATGCTTTTCCTTGCCGAACAATTGGTCCACAAAAGACATCTAAGATGAGGGGAAGAGCCAATATGACCCACTCCCTCTTTCTACAGAAACAGTTGCCATGGATGCTGTGATGTAGCCTCCTGAATGCCCTTTGGAACTGAGGGACTCATTTCTGGCACTCAGTACTGCTGGGATCACAGCTGAATCTCTTCCCAGGAATTGCCATAGCCTGAAGGGAGGTGCCTTACCCAAGGTGAAAACTCCATCCTAGGCACAGATCCCATCCAATGACTATTTGATGTGGGGATGCAGAGACCTGACCCTGTGGCTTCAATCCCAGACAATTCTGAAAAGCCATACCAGCTCCTGCCCAACCACAGTGCATTCAACCTCTCCTGCCACCCAATCCTGCTTCCCTCACTCCTTTGCATTCCCAATAAACTCCCTGCTCACAAAGATTCATCTCAGAGTCTGTTTCCCAGGGAACCCTAGGGTAACTTGTGTTGTCCCCAGTAGGCTGTATCCTCCACAATCAGTTGCCATATTGCTTAAGTGAGAACCAATTTCTCACTAGTTTTTTACTAGATTTGTTTCTTGTACATGAAGATGAGACAAACCATATCCAAATAAGTGTTGGTGCACCTGAAAGAATGGTGGGTTATTCCCTTAAAACCACTCGAGATAATAAAGGTTAAAACTACAAGAAGATAATAAAAATAGCCAAAGTGAAGTAATATATGTAACACAGTTGACACTTCCCAATCTGTTTCACACAAAGCTTTGGACCCCATTTATGTGCCGGTCCATTTCTGTGTCCCCACTGCCTCCAGGCCTGCAGCTCACTTAGGGGAGTGTCTCAGAGGCTGCTCCCTTTCTGGCATCTCCTACTACTGCCAGCTTCTTCAGTCATCCCCACCCCACTCAGGAGAGGGCTGGGCGGTGACATGGCCTCTGCCACACCTGCTGGATGGGAGCCATGCTGTCACAGCTCCAGTGCCAGATGGGACCATGCTGCTTTCCTCCTTCAACCAGATGATGACTCAGATCTTGCTTCCCCAGGGCTGCTCAGAGGAGTAGGGTGATACCACGGAGATTCAGGGGAGTTAACTCTCCATGAGATGAAGTTTGCCCAATGTGAGATGGGAGACAGAAGGGAGGTGACTATCACACCCTCACCTTTCTTCCAGCTCCTCCCTCCTCCAGCAATGTTCTATATTGCAGAGTTTTCCTCAAGGACAGTATCTCACAAGAATGAGTCACTGGTCACATTCCCTGGTGGTGCTGTGGCCAGTGTGGTCCTCACCTTCTTGCAGGTCCCCCCCCCTCCTTTCTGCCTTCCTTCCTTCACCCTTATTCTTGCTGCGTGGAATTCGGCTCTCTCAGAAAGCAGCAGCATGTCAAGCATTGCTTCAAAGTTTCCCAGATAACCCAGGTGAAGGCATGGGCATTAAGTTATTTGACTGATTTGCACAAAAAGTCACCCTCTGGGGAGTTAGAATTATTGCTGGTATTTTTCAGTTGAGTAGACTAGGGATAAAATAAACTGCCTGAGGCCAAAGCTACACAGGAGGTGGTAGATCAGGGCTCAGTCTGCGTTCTGGCTCCAAATTTGCTGTTTTCCTTACACTTGAATGTAAGTTTCCTTCAAGAGTTATACAACCAAGGAACTATGCTCCTGTAAAGACAGTATTTAGGGGTGGGGTGGGGTGGGGTGGATGTGAGGGTGTGCAGCAATCACTAGAAAGGACATAGAAAAATCTCCCGCAGGAGGGGGATGAATTGAGAGGATAGTCCCATGGGCTCCATTTCCTGTCTTTCTATCCCAAACTTTCACTTTCCACAGGTTCAACATCAAATGTACATTTTTAGGTTTGTGAGAGTAAAGAGAGTATTGTTGCCATGCGTATGAGTTTCTTAGGGCTGTTTAAAGGGACAGAGACGTATTCTCTCAAAGTTCTGGAGGCTACGGGTCCTAAATCAAGGTGTCAGCAGGACCATGCTCCCTCTGGAGGTTCCAGGGGAGAATTTGTTCTCTGCCTCTTCCTGCTGGTGGGGGTTGTCAGCAATCTTTTACTTGCCAACCGTATCACGTTTGGCTCAGTTTTCCCATTGCTTTCCTCCTGTGTGTGCCTGCATGATCTTGCTTTGCCCTTATCTGATAAGAACACTTGGAATGGCATTTAGGATTCTCACATTTAACCCAGGGAAAGCACATCTCAAAATAGTTAACTTAATTACACCAGCAATGACCTTTTTATTCTAAAAAGGTAATATTGACACATTCCAGGGATTAAGACTTGATATACTTGGGTAGCCATTATTCAACTTGCTATGCTCGATAATAGGCTAATTTGCCTGAAGACATCAGTGTGTCCTTAAACAGGCTTAGAAACAGTTCTGAGTGTTCCTCTACATTACATTAGTTGTCTTACCGGCTCGTGCAGGGGAGGAATCCTCTAGGCTGTAGAGGTGACTGAAGCCAAACTTTCTGCTTATCCAGTGGTGAGCTAACAGGGGCACTGAGAAGAATTTACCCTGCCCCACCCTCTGAGCCCTAGGTAGGGAGGTCTCTTAAGTTGCTTTGATGGTGCATGATTCCCCTATGGCTGGGACCACAGAGGATCCCTGGGCTGTATTGCCTTTGTTTGAATTTTCAGTTGCTGTCAATCACCGTGAGCCAATATTTACATTTTGCAGAACTATCTCAGGGCAAGTTTTAGAGGAAAGAATCTTTCTAATCACAAATATTTGCGGTACGTGACCTTGTTGCACTTTGGCCAGTGATGTTGAAAATCGGGTCATGTGCAGCCCAGAGGTCCCCTAGAGACATGTCTGTTTGAACAGTTTACTGGCAGTACTGTCTTCTTAGGGCTCTTGTGGAGATTACTGAGGTGTTGAAGAAAAAAGAGAACAAACTGTGCCTGAGGGCCAGATGCCATGCAAAGAGAGTCTTAGCAAATGCCAACTTCCTTCTTTTACTTATTCTTAGGCTGCTTCCTCTCCATTTTCCTCAGGGACTACATCTAATTATATTAATTAACATATTTTTTCCTCAATTTCTCTACCCAACTCCCAACCCTTTGGTTCCAGCAGTTAATATTACTTTTAATTTCTAGAAAATTGAGGCACTTGAGTAAATTCCCTTAACTGGGGCCTCCCTCACTCTGTCACCTGCAAACCTACCTTCATGCTCACCTGTTCTCCCTTCTCTCAGTCTTAGAACCATTTAAAGCCAAGTCTTGTACTGGCATGGAGGGTTAGCCATTCTTATGTCCTCTAGGTCTTCATTCCATCAATTAGTTCCTTGCTCTCTCTTTTCCAGAGTGGCTCCATTAAAATATAATTAACATGCTATAAAACTCACCCCCTTAAAGTGTAAAATAATACTTTTAGTACATTAATGACATTTTGAATTCACAATCACTACCCAATTCTAGAATATTTTCATCATCGCAAAAAGAAACTCAGCACCCACTGGAAAATCTCTCTCCATTTTCACTCCCTTCCCACCCTCAACCCCCAGCTTTGGGTAAACCCTTGGCTACTTTCTGTCTCTATAGTTTTTCCTATTCTGAACATTTCATATCAGTGAGCTCATACAATAAGCCATCTTTCCTAAGTGGCTTCTTTCACTTAACAAAATATTTTCAAGGTTTTATCCATGTTGTATCATACATCAGTATATCATTACTTTTTATGTATAAATAATATTCTACCACATTTTGTTTATTTATCAGTTCATTAACATTTGAGTTGTTTCCACTTTTTGGCTGTTATGAATAATGATTCATGTACAAGTTTTTGTGTGGGCATATGTTTTCTCTTCTCTTTGGCATATACCTAGGAATGGAACTGCCAGGTCATATGTTAATAATATATTTAACAATTTTAGGAGTGATCAAACTTTTCCAAAATGTCTACACCATTTTACATTCCCACCAACGATGCATAGGGGCTCTAATTTTTCATCATCCTTACCAACATCTATTATTATCTTTTTGATTACACACATCCTAGTGTTGTGAAATGGAATCCTATTGGGTTATTGATTTTCATTTTCCCAATGACTAATGATGTTGTCTTAGTCATTTTGTGCTGCTGTAATAGAATCCCAGAGACTGGGTAATTTATAAAGAAAAGTTTCTCACAGTTCTGGAGGCTGGGAAGTCCAAGACTGAAGTGATGTCATCAAGTAAGGGCCTCCTTGCTGTGTCATAACGTGAAAAAAGGCACCACATGGGCAAGAGAAAGCAACAGACAGGGCCAAACCACCCCTTATAATGATCCACACTCTTGAAATAATGAACCACTTCTATGATAATGGCATTAATCCATTCATGAGGGCATTCTCTCATGATCTAATTACCTCTTAAAGATCCCACCCCTCAACATTATTGCATTGAGGATTAAGTTTTCAACACATAAACTTTAGGGGACACATTCAAACCATAGCAGATATTGAACATTGTTTCATGTGATTATTGTCTATTTGCATGTCTTTAGAAAAATATCTATTCAGATGCTTTTTCACTTAAATATTGTGTTATTATTATTATTATTATTGAGTTGTGTTTTATATCTATGTTCTGGATTCTAGTCATTTACCAGATATGTGATTTTCAAATATTTTCTCTCATTCTGAGGATTATGTTTTTCACTTTCTTGGTTGTCTTTTCACTTTCGCATTTTTTTTTTGCTTTTACTTTACTGTACTTTTAAAAGTGCAGAAATTTTTAATCTTGATGAAGTCTAATTTTTTTTATTCTGATTGTTGTTGCTTATGCTTTTGGTGTCCTGTCTAAGAAACCATTGCCTAATCCAAGAGCACAAAGATTTACTCAGGTTTTCCTCTAAGAGCTTTATAGCTTTTCCTCTTCCATTTAGATCTGTGATCTGTTTTGAGTTAGCTCTGTACACAGTATAAATTAGTGGTTCAAATTTATTAATTCTTTTTGCATGTGGATATCTAGTTGTCCCAGCACCAGTTGCTGTAAAGATTTTTTCCCCTTATTAAATGGTCCCAATACCTTTCTCAAAAATCAATTAAACATGAAGATGAGGACTTATTTCTAGATTCTCAATTTTATTCCATTGATATGTAAGTCTAGTTTATTATAGTACATCCTGTCTTGGTTACTGTGCCTTTGTAGTAAGTTATGAAGTCAAGACATGTGAGTCCTCTAATTTTTTTAAAGATTATTTTACTTATTCTGGGTAATTTGCATCCCTTATGAATTTCAGGATCAACTGCCAATTTCTGCAAAAAGGCTAGCTGAGATTCTGAAGTGGATTTCATTGGATCTGTAATTCAGTTTGGGGAGGATTGTCATTTTAATATTTTGTCTTTCGATCCATGAATATAGAGGGTCTTTTCATTTGTTTAGATCTTCTTTAATTTCTTTTAATGATGTTTTGTAATTTTCATTGTGCAAGTCTTGTCTTAGTTTTGTTAAATTTATTCTTAAGAATTTTATTATTTTTGATGTAAATAAAATTATTTTCTTAATTTTGTTTTTAATTTTTCATTAATTATATATAGAAATAGAATTTATTTTTGTATGATTTTGTATCCTGCTGCCTTGCTGAACTTGGTATTACTTCTTTTTTTTTTTTTTTTTTTTTGAGACGGAGTCTTGCTCTGTTGCCCAGGCTGGAGTGCGGTGGCGCGATCTCCCCTCACTGCAAGCTCTGCCTCCCGGGTTCGCGCCATTCTCCTGCCTCAGCCTCCCGTGTAGCTGGGACTACAGGCGCCCTCCACCACGCCCGGCTAGTTTTTGTATTTTTAGTAGAGACAGGGTTTCACCGTGTTAGTCAGGATGGTCTCGATCTCCTGACCTCGTGATCCGCCCGTCTCGGCCTCCCAAAGTGCTGAGATTACAGGCGTGAGCCACCGCGCCCGGCCAGTATTAGTTCTAATAAGTTTTTGTGGGTTACTTAGGATTTTGTATATACAAGATTATGTCATTTGTGAATAGATAGCTTTACCTTTTCCTTTTCAATATGAATATGTTTCATTTATTTTTCTTACCTAATTGTTCTAGCTAAAACCTCTAGCACAGTATTGAATAGAAATGGTGAATGGACATCCTTGACTTGTTTATCATTTTAGAAAGGAAATTTTCAGTCTTGATCATTAAGTATGATGTTAGCTGAGGGTATTTATAGATGCCCTTTATCAGACTGAGTGAGTAATCTTTTATTTCTGGTGCATTGAGTGTCTTTATCATGAAATGGTGTTAGATTTTGGCAAAGGTTTTTCTGTGTATATTGAAATGGTAATTTGTTTCTTTATTCTATTAATACAACATTTTTTGGGGGAGGGGGTGTAGGGACAGAGTTTCGCTCTTGTTGCCCAGGCTGGAGTGCAGTGGTACAATCTCAACTCAATGCAACCTCCATCTCCCGGGTTCAAGCGATTATCCTGCCTCAGCCTTCTGAGTAGCTGGACTGCAGGTGTATGCCACCACGCCTGGCTAATTTTTTGTATTTTCAGTTGAGATGGGATTTAGCCATGTTGGGCAGGCTGGTTTTGAACTCTTGACCTCAATTTTTGTGCCCACCTCAGTCTCCCAAAGTGCTGAGATTACAGGTGTGAGCCACCGTGCCCAGCCAAAACAACTTTCATGTGTTGACCCAACCTTGCATTCCTGAGATTAATCCCATTTGGTCATGGTACATAATCCTTTTTATACGTTCCTGGAGTCTCTCTATCTTTAATATTTTTCTGGACTGATTCCTTTCCTTTAGCTAATAAGAATGCTTACATTTCTTTCAAAGCAATAGAGAAACAAACATACTCTTGGGCCCAAACAACTTTTTTCTTTTCTTCCGTTTTATTCTAATTTTGGAAAGGATTACCCTCTTTTTAACCTAACACCAATTCATCACCTAACCATAACGAAAGCTGCTTTCATTGAGATATGAAGGACATTCCAACTGCCAAAGTCCATGAACACTTTTCAGCCCTTATTTTATGGAACTTTAGTAGCATTCTACAGTTTTTCACTTCCTTCTCTTTTGAAATATTCAAATACTTGGAGTTTTTTTGTATCTTTTTTATTATGGTTTCTTGTTCTTTTTTGGGATCACTTCTTCTCCTGATTATCAAATACTGCTGCCCCTTAAGGTTTTGTCTTTGGTGCACATTTTTTCTCATTTTATAGGAAAATCTTGTAGACTCTCATAGTTTTTACTATTATCTGTATACTGATGAATAAAAAATTGTTATATTTTCTTATATTCAGCAAGGTATATCCAATCACATTCTAGACATCTCCCCTTGAAAGCCCTACAGGGTTGTCAAATTCAAGAACTCAAAACAAAACTTTGTAGCTTCCTTATACTGCCCAGCCTGTTCTTCAGATGCAAAACATTTGAAATTTAGGTACATTTAAACAGCTTCGTAGATAAGGTGAGAACTCCCATAGCTTACTAAGACAAGTCGCTTTTTCATTGGTGTGAAATGCTGTTGTAGAAAGAGATAATTTAACATTTCCTATCCTCAGAAAGCTTTTAGTCTTAAGCAAGAGACAGAAATAGACCTGGATGACTATATTCCAAGGCAATAGCAAAAAAAAAAAAAAAAAAAAAAAAAGAATTATAATAGAAACTCAAAGTGGATGAGTTTGATTCTTCCAGGGCAGGTGGCACATGGGAATGTAGAGGCTTCATAGAGGGGTGACTTCTGAACTGGGACAGGAAGGTGAGTGGGACTTAGACAGATGGGGCAGGGTGGTGGTGAATTGGCTGAGCTGTTACGGGGGATAAAGCCAGTGTGCAAGGAGGAGCATATGGTTTGGTGTGTCTGGTAGGAGATAGGAGGAACATAGCAGGTGTTGAGGTAAAGGCCAGAATTTGAAGCTCCTTGAATGCCACCAAGGGAAATTTGAGATGCATTCTATAGACAGGAATAACTAATTAAAGCTGTTAATTATGGTAGTGACAGGGTCAGAGTCACATTTTAGGAACATTCAAGGAGTACTATTCATCTAATGTTTGCATGCATTATTTTTAAGTTTTTTTCCTAGGCACCTCAGAGTAAGTGAAGGGGAAAAGGTCTTGGGAGAGCACTGCCATAGTTTCTGTTTTGGAGGCTGTGATTCTTATAATTGAAAATAAGAAGACAATGAAGCAGCATTGGATATTAACTTGTCAAAGTTCAGCCATCTTTGCTAGAGGCGTCTTCCTCCCACACCCCTATGGCATTGTCCTTTGCCAAAACTGAAATATGTGTCACTGTGCCCTGGAGGCAGAATGAAAATATATACATTAAACAAACAGGAAGAAACACATGAAGAAAAACCCACCAACAGTTGTACATGGCAGGTGTACAGACTCTTCCCCACTCAACAGCACTCCCCAGCATGACATCCTGTAATGTTGCCAGCGCATGGGTAAAGAGGGGTTTTCTCGGGGTACAGAACACAAAACTCTTTTTTACATATTTCATCACCTGCTCCAGGGCCCCCCCTTCCCTGAAGACTCTTCTCTTCCCCAGTAGGAAGCAATCTGTCCATTCCTTGCTTTCACATGACTCATAAAGTTCTTGTGGCATTTGTTCCCAGGCTGCCTGTGAAATCCTGAGGACAGGGACTGTATTATCCTTTGCTGTATTCTTCATGGTATCCAGAAGAGAACCTGATGTCCAGGCTCCTTTGAGCAGTAACCTGCAGAATGTGCCCAGCCTGGGGAAATGTAAAGAACAATATTTTGAAGAGTGTGAAGAAAATATTCAAACTTCTATTTATGCCTATTTTTTAACTCCAAATAAGAACAAAATTAACCCTTATTATTCTTGGTAGATTTACAGGAGTGTATAAACATAAATATAAAAATATAAATAAATGTATTGAGGTGAATGTGCAAATTTTCTTATTGAAGGAGTTTGATTAAAAAAATGTTTTGAGACCATTGCTCTAGTGCTGAATTAATAATTGCTGCTTGAAATATTTAGTAACTCTAAAGGGTTTAGCTTTAAATAGGAAAAGTTATTGCCCAAGACAAACGTAGGTCATTCATTTATTCTTGCCAACAAACAAACACAAATATTAAATAGTGTCTTTTTGTTTGTTTGTTTTTGAGACAGAGTTTCACTTTTGTTGCCCAGGCTGAAGTGCAATAGCGTGATCTCAGCTCACTGCAACCTCCGCCTCCTGGGTTCAAGTGATTCTCCTGCCTGGGCCTCCCGAGTAGCTGGAACTACAGGCATGCGCCACTACGCCCGGCTGATTTTGTATTTTTAGTAGAGACGGGGTTTCTCCATGTTGATCAGGCTGGTCTCCAACTCCTGACCTCAGGTGATTCTCCTACCCCGGCCTCCCAAAGTGCTAGGATTACAGGTGTGAGCCGCCGCGCCTGGCTAAACAGTGTCTTCTATGCGCCAGGCATTGTGCTGGGCTCTGAGGGTTGTTTGTTTGAAGATGGCGCCTCTGATACTGACATGTGGGAGGACTTTGAGGAAGTTTTAACCCCACCTAACATGATAGCAGAGTGTGAGTGAGCAGCGTACAGTGAAATGGGCACTCTTATTGCCTCCTGGGGACAGGGAGCTGGGATTTCGGCAGAACTTTTCTGGAGGACATTTTGACAAACATACTGAAGACTTTTTAAAAGTTCACACTTTTGACCCAGCAAGTTTACTTCCAAACATTTCTAAAGCATACTTAAGAATGTATGCAGATATTTATCTACAAGAATGATTATCATATCATTTCTAAAATTGGAAAATCAGAAACAACCCAAATGCTCAACAACATGGTATTCCTTGTGTAATATGCGTTCCATCCATTCAACGGAACACAACCCAGCCACTAAAACTTGATATGGAGATGCATGATTCATCACATTGAAAGTTATTTACAGCATTTTAAAACTAAAATTGGCTATACATTATTACATAATACAAAACGATTCTTTTAATATTTATCCATATGGAAAAAGATTAATATTTATCCATATGGAAAAATGAAATCTGCTGAGACTTTAGTTTTAAAATTGACATGCTGTAAAGTACAGTTTTTTGAGTATAAGCTATGCATAGATTTATATGACCACCACAACAATCAGATCAGACAGTTCTGTCACCTCAACAAAACCTTGTGCTGTTCTTTGGAATTATACCCTCCCTTTACTTCTAAGCCCTAGCAACCACTAATATGTTCTCTGTTGCAATAATTTTGCCTTATCTGGAGTGTCATATAAATGGGTTCATACAGTACGTAACTTTTAAAACCTGACTTCTTTCACTCAGTGTAATGCCTTTGAGATATGTGTAGTAATAGTTTTTATTTTTGCTGAAAAATATTCCATTATATGACTGTGCCATAGTTGCTTATTCAAAAAAACATATGAGCTGTTTCCACTTTGTAGGTATTATGAATAGAGGTGCTATAAACATTTGTGTAAAGGTTTTTGTGTAAACATGTTTTGCCAGATCATATAGTAAATGTATATTTACTTTATAAGAACCCACCAAACTGTTTTACAGAGTACTTTACCTTTTTTCCTTACCCACCAGGAATGCATAAGAATATCAATGCTCTTCATTCTTGTTAGTACTTGGTACTGTCAGTTTAAAAAAAATTTTATTTTAGCCCTTCCAATAGGTATATAGTGTGGCTGGGCACGGTGGCTCATGCCTGTAATCCTAGCACTTTGGGAGGCTCAGGCAGGTAGATCACTTGAGGACAGGATTCAAGACCAGCCTGGCCAACATAGTGAAACCCCATCTCTATTAAAAATACAAAAATTTAACCGGGCGTGGTGGTGCACACCTGTAATCCTAGCTACTCAGGAGGCTGAGGCATGAGAATTGCTTGAACCCAGGAGGTGGAGGTTGCAGTGCACCAAGATCAAGCCACTGCACGCCAGCCTGGGTGACAAAGCGAGACTTTGTCTCAAATAAAATGAAAACAAAAGCAATAGATATGTAATGATATCTAATTGTGATTTTAATTTTCATTTCTTAATGGCTAATGATATTGTGCATTTCCTTATGTGCTTATTTGCCATCTGTATATCATCTACAACGTAGTGTCTATTCATTCTCTTGCATATTTTGAAAAATTGGATTGCATATTTTACTGTTAAGTTTAGAGAGTTCTTTACATATTCCAGATATAAGTCCTTTGTTAGAGATGTGATTTGCAACTATTTTCTTCCAGTCTTTACTTTATTTTTTCATTGTCTTAATGGTATCTTTCCTAGAGAAAAGATTTATTAATTTTGATAAAGTTCAATCAACTCATTTTTAAAAAATTTTTACATATTGTATTTTTAATGTCATATCAAAGGGGTCTCTGCTTAGCTCTAGGTCATAAAGATTTCTCCTATTTCTTCTACTAAACATTTTATAGCTTTACATTTTATATTTAAATCTGTGATCTGTTTTGAGTTAATTTAATTTTTTATACAGTGTGATGTTTAGGTTGAGGTGGTTCACATATTAGCATATACAGATATATATGTTCCAGCATAAGTTTTTGAAAATAAACTAAATTGCCTTTGTGTCTGTAAGAAATTAATTGGTCATATGCATATAAGTGTATTTCTGGAATCTTTATTCTTTCTCAATGATCTATGTGTCTATTTGCTAATACCATACTTTCTGTTTACTGTATAACAGACTGTGAAATCAGGCAGGAAGGCAGGGCCAATCCTCCAACTTTATTCTTCTTTTTCAGACTTGTTTTGATTTTTCTAGTTCTTTGTCTTTCCATATAAACTTTAGAATCAGTTTCTTTACATATTAAAAAAATCTTTCTAGGGATTTTGATTGGAATGTTACTAACTCTATTTATCAATTCATAAATAATTGACTTCTTGACTGTACCCAGTCTTCCAATCCATAAACATGGTATGTCTTTCCAGTTGCACTCATACTTTCACAAAGTTTGTGATTGTTTTCTTTTTGCTTATTTACTTACTTTGAAAGCCTATTTTTAAAATTTATTGTTTATAAGTTTCCAAGGCACTTTGGGGAAAAAAGAAAAAAAATAAACTTTTTGTTATATTTAACTTAAAATTTGAAGGGTCTTTCAGTAGGCAATGGAAAGAGCAGATCAGGAGAGTAGTGGAACTGGAAATTAGAGGTGCCCACCATGATGGTCTGAGGACGGACCAAGATGCTAGTGAGGTGAGAAATTCCAGTGAATAGATGTGGCATGTGGAGAGCATGATAAGAAGTGGCTTTGGTCAGGATCAGGGAGGACCAGGGCAAGGTAAAGGTTTTGTCAGAAAAAAATCTTCCAATAGTGAGACAAAGCCACAGGTTAATTTGGGCAGGGTCTGAGTAGCATAAGAAGTCAGTCCTAGTTACTTGAATTTAGGAAGATGATGTCCACTGTCTATGGGAATGGACATAGCTAACAAGGTCTCCAGGCTGAGTAGCAAGTCTCCAGATACTCAAGGTGGAGTGCATATGGCTTCTATGGAGAGAAACAAAGCAGTGATCCAAATTTGGACTGAACATCACCATGGGAGGATTGGCCAGATACAATGAATTCTGAATCTTTTGAGAGTCTGGACTAAAGCCTCTGAAATTCTACTTGACTAATTCTTGAATTAGTCCTAGGAATGGCAGTTTTGAGCCCGAAGGTGGAATTCAAATGGACTCAGTTGTGAGAAGAGGAATGTTCGGGTAGAAAGTCTGTTGAAGCGTTACTCATTTGCTCACTCATTTACCCAACATTTACTATATGAAAAGCCTTCTTACTGTCACTGCTAACATCCACAGTAATGCTACTTGTGGAATGAGCAGACAGTATGCCTACACACGCTCGAACACACCCACCCATTCACACATGCGTGTGCTCATGTACACATGCATGGGTGGCTGCACAGGAGGCATGGCAAGCTTTGGCAAAATGCCAGCTGGGAAACCCACGGTGATACTGAGCCTCAGGCGCCGGGAGCCCCACGGATCAGTTCACAAGGTAGCTGCTAACATCAAAGAATGGCAAGATTGTTTCAAAACTGGGACAAAGGGTAGCTATAACCCTGAGGCCTCATGATGCCAGAGAATAGGTTGATGCATTTGCTTGCAATTAAAAAAAATTCTAAGTAGTGTTTGAATACCTGGGCGTAAGGACAAAATGAATTGGCCAAACACCTATTAAAAATATTAAGTAGTTCTTAATTTAGCTAGCAGCATGCGTTGGGCTATGGTTTTTTCCAACAAAAGGGATCAGCACCTTTGCTTCAGCATGTAAGAGCAAAAAGACAGCAAGTCTTTTGAACTTGAACTTGCTTATTATAAGCTCTTATCAAAAATCATCACTCTCTGTGTATTGATTTCTAGCCAACAATTAACCAGTTGTGACCTTAGAGCCTTGATAATAGCTGGGGAACTCACTCAACAGAGGGAAACCTGCTTGTTTATGAACAAAGCAGGTGTTTATGGACCCCTTCAGCCTTGAGTGAGTATTTTTCCATCCAGGAGGCACAAGAAGTCACAAATAACAGAGCTTCAATGGATCCTTGTCCGTGAGCTTAGGCTGACTATCTGGAGAGGTGAGAAGGTCTAGACCTGACTGCAAATGACTTAACATCGAAATTGTGAGATCAGCCACCTGCTTTAGAGGGTTGCAACTCAGTGCCTATGCTCCCACATAATAGGATTGCTGATAATAATGTCATTTACTCATACATACTTCACACTTTACAAAATGTTTTTTACAATCATCCTATCATGACAAATTTTCCTGTACGATTCCATTTGTATAAGTTCAAAACTAAACACAAGTAAACTGTACTGTTAATGCAAACTAAGGTGGTAAAACTATATAGCAAATCAAGGAAATGATCACAATAACATCAGGAGAGTGATGACTCCAGGGCAAGAAAGGCAGTGTGATTGGGAAGTGGCACATCAGTTCTTCTGAGGTGCTGGCTATGTTCTGTTTCTTCACTTGGGTGGGGCTTACACTGGGACTTACATTGCAATAATATGTTAAACTGTATATTTATGACTTAGGCACTTTGTGCGTCAGTGTATGTCTTATTTCACATATATCAAATAAACAAACAAACAACAAACATCAAGACAAAAAGAAAAAGAAAATCAGTTTCATTAGTGTCATTCTAACTAAGACTGGTTATTAGTTATTGTGATTCTTGTCTAGAGATGACTTAAAGCTATGTGCTATATAATATATGACTGCTTTGGTGGTGTTTTAGGTAAACACACATTGAGCTTTCATATCCCTTGTTTTTTTTTTTTTTTTAATCAATATATCTATATAGTTCCAGTCTGGGAGCCCAGCGGAAGGACTAAGAGACTTGCTCAAGTCACCTGGTAGTTAGTATTAGAATTTGAACTTGATTGCAGTTGTTTTGACTCCACATCTAATGCTCTTGGGTGGCAATACTCATATTCTCTTTCCATCTTTAAAAACTCCACGGATCTGTTTATTTCAAGGAAACTGAACTGAGTATCTTGGCTAATTGTAGAGTTGTTCACTGGTTTTCAAACTTGCTTGAAAAGATGGAGTATGTTTGGCTCTGTAGTAGTTAGAAATGCCAAAAAATGGTTTGGTTCACTTAGCATTGTGAATTGAGCCAGTAGGAAAATGCGCCTGATTTCCTCATAACAATAGCATCTTTAGAAATTAGAATCTTTTACATATAAGATTAAATCTCATCACAATATTTTTGTACAGCAAATATATTGTGTTCACTATAAAACATTTAGAGAAATTCAGAAGAGATAAGAAGGAAATAAAAACCACCCATAATCCCGACCTTCAGAGGTAAGGACTGCGAAATTTTGATATGTCTTTAATCTATGTTTATAAGAGGGTTTGCCAAATTGGTATCCTGAAAATACTGTTTCAAAACTTGCTTCTTTAGCTTAATAGTATATTATGAATACTTTTTCATATTAATAATTTTTCTATAACACAATTTTTAGGGGCCGTACAATATAACATTGTATAAATGAATGTATCTTCTTTTTAAAAGCCAATTTTCTTTTGTTGGCTGTTTGTTTTTTTCCAATTGCTTCTATTATAAATACTGTTGCAATAAACATCTTTGTAAATAAATCTTTGCACATACCCGGTATTATCTCCTTAGAATAAATCCCTACAACTGAAATCACTGGGTCTGGGTCAAAGAGTATGCACCCTTTAAAGGCTTTTGATAATATTTGCCAAATTGCATTTCCGAAATATTACCTCAGTTTATACTCCCACAAGGAGTATATGAAAGTGTTTCCCCAGCCATGGCAATATCAGATATTTTAACTTAAATTAAAAAGAAAATTATTATAGTATGGTTGAAATTTTTCACTTTTTTTTTTTTTTTGGTTTGTTTTAGCCCTCAAGTTTGCCTGGATTCTTTAGTCTTTCAAGTAAAATTGTATGTTCCCGCTCCTTTAGTAGCTGTAATGATCAAATATGAATTGTAGAACTCAGAAGTCTCACGTGTATGCACATATTTTAAAATTTCCACTTAAAACACGAAGGGAATCCACTACTAAAAAGGAAGATAGAAGATTTGGCCTGTGTTAACATTGCCATTCTCAACTGAATTGCTTATTTACCTTAACTAATGCCCCATTAAGGCGTTCTAAGCACACTCATGTATTGTTAAATTACCTAACAATCATTCATAGAAATGGGAAATCAAATGAGTCCAGTGTATCAATTTGCCAAATTCAGCAAACTCCTGAGCAATCTGCTTTCAAGACCCTGTGGGGCACAGCAGTCACCAATGGGTTAGAGAGCCCATTAGCTTATGAAAAGGGCTGTCGATACAATCGTCATCTATTTGCCTGTGTTTCACTGACAGATTTTTCTGAGCTAATGGTGAGAGAAAGCTATTTCCAACATTCATACTCAGACACTCAGCAGCATAATGGCAGGTTCAATCCCAATAAAGCAAAATAAAACAATTATTACTGTGATGCAAATCTTTCTAAAATGGAAAGAATGTTAGGCCCCAGGTGGAATTCCATTTCTTTAAAATATTTTTTTGATATTATAAAATCCTAACACAACAAAATAATTGGGACAGTGTCTTGGCCTGCATTCTATTGGGATTTGACTTATTAGTGATAGCTTGATTAACAAGGCTTCTGGAAAGAATCTCTGTTGATTAAAACATCAGCCTAGGGGAAAGAAGTTTGGGAGAAGTATGGACTTGTTTCTTGTTATTCCCAAACTCTGGAGGGTAGAACTGAGAAGGTGAGTATGTGAAAGTGATAGAGGGTCTGACTTTAGGTGGTCTTAAGAAATACATTTCTAACAATCAGGTTGGTCTGAGAAAGTCTGCTTTGTGAGGTAGGAAGCATCTTTTTTCCTTAAGGGAGGACTAGTTAGGAATGCAGTTCCTTTATCATGGGGTCTAGAGTCCGTGATTTCAGGTGGGAATCACATGAACGTAGTTTGGTGGGTTACTCCACCAAAATGGCTGTGAGTTCAGCAAACAAGAAACATGAGAAATGCCCAGTTAATAATTTTCAAATGGCTTTTTTTTTTTTTTTTTTTTTTTTTTTTTTTTTTTTTTGAGATGGAGTCTCACTCTGTTGCCCAGACTGGAGTGTAGTGGCACCATCATGGCTCCCTGCAACCTTCATCTCCCAGGTTCAGGTGATTCTCCTGTCTCAGTCTCCCAAGTAGCTAGGACTACAGGCGTGAGCCATCATGCCTGGCTAATATTTTTATTTTTAATAGAGATGGGGTTTCACCATACTGGTCAGGGTGGTGTCAAACTCCTGACCTCAAGTGATCTGCCCACCTTGGCCTCCCAAAATGCTGGGATTACAGGCGTGAGCCACTGCACCTGCCAAATGGCTTGTTTTTGAATAGTATACTGGTCACAGACAGATCACAAGGGTAAGGGGCCATCATAAGTTGGGTTAGGCTTAGTGTTAAGGTAGATTATTCTCACCCAATCTCAGAGACACCTAGTTCTTTCTCTCAGAAACTTCACTGATGGATGAGTGGTTCTCCAGGGCAGGTCCCTTTCAATCAGTGACTTAAGGGTCCAGTCTAGGTTAATTTTGCATCTCCACTATCTTGACATATGACTTCTCCACGACAGGGGAAGAGGCAGGATGGGAGACTCACATCCCTCTTCTTTGCTTCCACTTAGGTCACTTCTACTTACAGTCTACTAGTCAGAATCAGTTACGTGGCTCATTCTAGCAGCAAAGGAGAGCGAGAAGTACAGCCGTCCCATGTACTCAGGAAAAAAAGAGGTAAAATAGGTCTTATGAAGTGTTATTTTTGCCAAGGTGCTCAGAGGTTTTCTTTATGTTTATATTCTACCCTGGTGAAAAACGTGTGAACTTTACCTCATTGTAGCACAAATTGTACATGGCTTGTGCTTACTACATAGCATCATAGACAACAGATTTTATGTAGTTTGGGCAGTATTGTACTTATTCCACATTTGTAAAAAGTGTTTTTTGTTTTTTTTGTTTGTTTGTTTGTTTGTTTGTTTTTGAGATGGAGCTTTGCTCTATCGCCCAGGCTGGAGTGCAGTGGGACGATCTCAGCTCACTGCAATCTCTGCCTCCTGGATTCAAGCGATTCTCCTGCCTCAGTCTCCTGAGTAGCTGGAATTACAGGCATGTGCCACCATGCCCAGCTAATTTTTTGTATTTTTAGTAGAGGCAGGGTTTCTCCATGTTAGCTAGGCTGGTCTGGAACTCTTGACTTCAGGTGATCTGTTTGCCTCCGCCTCCCACAATGCTGGGATTACAGGTGTGAGCCACCACAGCTGGCCAAAGGTGTGTTTTGTGCAGGAAGTTGGGGGTATGTACTCTACCTGTGTGTTCATGTCCTCTCTCCTGTCACTGTGTTTATCTGGGGAGGAGTTATCAAAGATGGCTTCTGAGTCTCCAGTCCAGTTAAAACATTTTTCTGACTTTAAGTTCTGGATTCCTCAGTGCTGGGCCCTCTGAACACTGGCTGTTGAGAAAGAGAGGTGTATTCGTTTGCTAGGGCCGTTGTAACAAAGTACGGCAAACTGGGTGACCTAAACAAAAGAAATGTATCATCTCACAGTTCTGGAAGTCAGAAGTCTGAGACCGAGGTGTCAGCAGGATTGCTTCCTTCTGAGAGCTGGGAAGGAGAACCTGCTCCAGGCTTTTCTTCCAGCTCCAGGCTTTTCTTCCAGCTCATGGTGGTTCGCTGATACGCTTTGGTGTTTCTTGGCTTGAAGAAGCATCGCTCTGATCTCTGCCTTCATCTTCACATGGCATTCTCCCTGTGTGGGTGTTCCTCTCAGTGTCAACATTTCTCTTTTTTATAAGGACACCAGATGTATTAGAAGAGAGTTCACTCTAACCATCTCATTTTAACTCGATTATCTCTGTAAAGATCCGGTCTCTAAGAAATGTCACATTCTGAGGTCCTGGGAGTTAGAACTTCAGCATCTTCTTCTTGGGGGTGGGGAAGGGAGTGACGACACAATTCAGCCCATAACAAGGAGAAAACTCTTCTTCTGAGCACAGACTTCTGACCAGCAGCTCAGGCTGGGCATGACTCCCACGTGCTCCCACACCCGTTTGCCTGCCAGTGGCATTTTGCTCCGGCTGCCACTCAGAGCCATGGCTAGTCCAGGACAGGGGGGTGGTGCTGGTGAAGCAGACTGTCCATAGACTTTAAGAGGCAAGGAAGGCTGGCCCCTGTTATGACCCCAAAGCCAGGGAATGAATGACTAGCTGTTTGACCATAGTGAGCTAGTGAGTTACAATGGGGAAAAGAATCCTAGTCACCACCGTCTGCCACAGTGAAGTTCCCCTGACAAATGCTTATGAGGATCTCTTCTCTCTGGCGACAGACATGGAGTCAGGCACCCTGGCAGGTATGATAGAGCAGCAGGGAAAAGTCTTAGACAAGGAGGTAAGAGACTTGAGTTTATACCTCCTGTATTTCCTTTTTGAGCTTCTGTGCTTTAATCTATAAAAAGGCTGGGGTTGGTAAACTCTGAAGTTCTTGCCTGCTTTCAGTCTCTGTTAGATAGTTGGTGACACTAAAAATTACAAAGGCATCATAATACAAGAACTCATGACTGAAAGGGTCTATACGCCTTTCTGGGCCCCTAATCTCCTAATCCAGCATGACTTTGGTACAGGGAAAAGAGGATCACAAACTGTGGCTTATGTGCTAAGGGTCTCACTCTGGCAGACATGCTTGAATTCAGTTGCTATCTATATCTGTATCTATCTATATTGATGTATCTATCTCAATCTCTATCTTTCTCCCTCACACACACAGTTTTGTTTTTGGCTGGGGGAGGAAGATATTTTTAATAGCAGGTTTTTTATTCTCTTTTTTTTTCCTGGAAAAAGATGAAATCATCCGTTTATTCTGGACCAATTATAAGCACTAGAAAGCGCAGGAGGAACAGAAAGCTTCATCACAAATAAATACACACTGTGGGAGGGGGGAAAGGAGGAAACTGTTATTGATTGGCCTTGTAAAATCTGCTGCTGAATCGATAGCAATTTCTGGAAATGCCAGACATTTATTTTGTGCGGCTTGAACAGTGGAGATAATAATAAACGTACTTATGAAGTGAGTCTCTTGACACTATTTCCTAGAGCCCCTTATAATAACACACATACATAATGGGTACTATAACTGTACAAGCCATAGTGAATACACTTCAGATTTAAACCCCCAAGCTGAGTTGCCCTCTGCTAACCTCTCTTCTGTGCTGGATATAGCACCTGAATGTCTTCTCTATTAAAGAAACACAGACCATTCATCTGCACCAAGAGATAAGAGATGTGTCCTCCTCAGTTGTGGAAAGACAGGCTGAGGATTGCTCTAAAGATCAGGAAAGAAAATCAGATGCTGAAACTGCCTGACCCTGCCTGGCCACTCTGAATTTGTGGACCTGTCCCCTCACCTGCGCCTCTCTCCGAGCTCCGTTCATCATTTCTTTCTAACAATGGGCAGCTTACCTTATGTGGATGCTGTCTCATCCCCACCCATCTTTCATCCTCAGCTAGTCTCCTTTCCCCTGGCATAATGTATTCCCTCTGTAGGCACATTTGGCAATCTTGCCAGGGCCACTGGCCTGAGAAAAGACTCAGGGGTGTTTTGGCAAAAGGGACATTGTTCAATGTGGTTGAGCATAGTACAAATAGCTACCATCTATTGAGCACCTATTACATGCTATATAATTTATTCACTACGTTGCTTATTCCTCATGACAGCCCTTTGAGTTATAATTTTAAATCAAGTTTTTAATGAAACTGAGGCTCCTCAAGGTAAAATATGTTACCCAAGATCATTAAGCTATTAGGAGACTGAGCTGGAGTTGAGCTCAGATCTAACTTAGAGACTGTATTTTTCCTATCCTTCTTTTACTTGCTTAGATGTAACTGGGATGGTGAGAGGTAAAGCTATATACCATGAGTGCCTGGTGAAGGTATCTGGACATTATTACTGTGCCATAAGGAAGAGATGAAGGTTTCTTTGAAAACATAGATGGTGCAGAGTCCAGTTTTAGGGAGATGATTTTGGTGTTTGTGTTTAGCATGGACTGATGCAGAGAAACATGCAGACTGGGAGACCATGTAAAAAGATACTACAGCAGACATGGTGGGGAGAAAAGAAGCTCAGACAAGGAGTGGAGGCAGAATCATCAAGACAATTACAAGAATGGAAAACTTTCCCTCTTCTCCCTTCTTGTTCTCATCCCTACCACTCCCTTCCTTCCTAGCCACTTTACCTTCTCCTATTTTGTGACAGTGGGAGGGCTCCTTGGAAAACATTCATTCCCAGGATAGATCTCTCAATGCAAAGCCAATCTCAAGGATATTGTTGGATATAGATATGTTCTGAGCTAAGAATAGATGAAGAAGATCACTTTTCCACCCTGCTTTTAAAATATATGCCCCTTTAGGTTGGCACTGCTAAGAAGAATTTGAACTACTAATTTGGATAATGGGAGGTGTTATTTCCATAAATCAGCAGATTTCTGGATCTCTGTCTACGTCCCATCTTTTTCACATCAACCTGTAGTCTTACAAGATCATCATGGTTTTGAAAGTCACAAAAAGTCTTTCCCTAGAGATCTGACTTGGTACTGAGAGTAATGCTTTCCCTCCAATTACTCAAGAAACCGGCTCTCTTTAGATGCTAAGTCAATCCTTGTCTCAAGAACTAGTCCTAGAAAACAGCTCCCTAAATACTTGAAGATGCAAAGTCAATTAGACTTTTTGGATGGACTATCTTTTTTTTTTTTTTTTTTTTTTTTTTTTTTTTTTTTTTTTTTGAGACGGAGTCTTGCTCTGTCCCCCGGGCTGGAGTGCAGTGGCCGGATCTCAGCTCACTGCAAGCTCCGCCTCCCGGGTTCACGCCATTCTCCTGCCTCAGCCTCCCGAGTAGCTGGGACTACAGGCGCCCGCCACCTCGCCCGGCTAGTTTTTTTTTTTTTTTTTTTTTTTTTTGTATTTTTAGTAGAGACGGGGTTTCACCGTGTTAGCCAGGATGGTCTCCATCTCCTGACCTCGTGATCCGCCCGTCTCGGCCTCCCAAAGTGCTGGGATTACAGGCTTGAGCCACCGCGCCCGGCCTGGATGGACTATCATGTTGGGAACCATGTGAGTTATTGAGTTAATTATTCAGATGTTCCTTGTGCATGTATTTTGTGTCATGGCCTGTGCCAAAGCCTGTGGAGAAGGCCAGGAGGAATCATACAGGGCTTCATCCCTCAAGGATCTTATAATTTAGTAATGGAGATAAGTTTATATTCACATGTAACTTCTACACAGGCAATAGGCAGTCCATATCACAGAAGTGCCACAGATAACGTAGGTCATAATTCTAAGGGAAATAGAAAACATAGGTTGTAGTTTTTAAATGACCCTTAAATGGGAAGGAAAAATTTTGCATTTTTGGGGAGTATCTGAAGTATACCGAATAACAATAGCAAGTTGAGGCAGCAAGAAACCATGAAGAGTTTACAGGGAATCCCGACAGAAGTCCAATTCACTGAGATTCTGGTCCTGTGGAAAGGAAGAGCAAGAGATTAAAGAGGTAGGTAAAAGTTGCATACGAAGACTTTAAACACAAGTCAGATACGTTTATATATTATTCCAGAGGCAATAATGAGGATTCATGAGAGTTTTGCAAAAAGGAAAATGGCATGGTCTCTCAGTATTTTAAAGAGGGTATGACACCTTATCTTTAAGGTTGAGACACTGGGGTAAGAAATCCAGTTTTAACATCATTTCGAAAGTTCAGTGGAGACTTTCACTTCTGGAAAGATCGAGTAGACACACTTTTCTCTCTTCCCCCTGCTGAGTGCAACTAAAATCCTTGGCTGTTCTATGCAAAACAAACATAAGAATATTCTGATAGGTAGAAGAGAGGAGGCAGGCTAGCTAGGGGTTCAAAACCCAAGGAACAACATAACAATGAGTTCTCCCGGTTTTCTTGTGTCCCTTATGTTCCAGACTTGGAGCTGAAGCCAGTACCTGGAAGTGTCTATAGGTACAGACAGAAAAGCCTCAACAAAAGCCTGCTGTCTTTAACCAAAGGATCAGGAAAGGGAAAGCATGGCAAGACCGAAAACTTTTAGATGACAGCCATTCTTTCTCAAGCAAACAACACAAAGTCCTGTGTTCTGTCTCTCACTCATGCCAGCAAAAGCCAAGTGGAAAACTTAGACTTCTGCCCTAACCAGGCTGTACTGATGTGCACCCAAACTCTTCCCTGCACTGAGGTGATATTAGAAAGAGCCAAGTAAGGGGCTAGAATTTTCCTCCCTGCGGACTGGTAATCAAACACCCTCCCTCACCATCATTGTGTAAGTGGAGACCACGTGGATAGCCCAGACTCCCGCTTCCACTCAGCAGTAATGAGGCACCTGTCTCCTCCCCGCGGAGATGGTGGGAAAGTCAGCCTGGTGGAGAGTTGGAACTTAACCACCTTCTTTTCGGTGTCAATGGAGACCATATGGGAAACGGTAATGAGGCATTCCTGCTCCTACTAGCCAGGAGGTATCAGTGCAGGCCTATTGAGAGCCAGGATTTCCCCTCTTGCCCAGCGGTAATCACAAGCCACCACCCTCACGTGTAAACTGAGGCTGAGTGTAGAACTTGGATTTTTACTTCCACCTGGAAGTAATGAAGTGACACCCCTTTGTCTGAAAGAATAGTGTCAAAAGAAAAAAAAAAAGCCAGCTGAAAACTTCTCAGATTTGGCAAAAGACAGATTCACAAAACTGGCTAAGCCTCAAAGGGAATAAACTAAGAAATTCATACCAAGACATACCATAGTTAAATTTCTGAAAACTAAAGACAAAGAAAATCATTTGATAGCAGCAAGAGAAAAATGATACCTAACCTACAGGAGAAAAGCAATGTAAAAGATACAGATTTCTCATCAGACACCGCGTAGGCTAGAAGGAAGTAGCATAATATTTTTCAAGTTTTGAAAGAAAACAACTGTCAATCCAGAATCCTATATCCTTTAGGAATGAAGGGGAAATCAAGACATTCTAAAATAAAGAAAAACTAAGAGGATTTGTCACCAGCAGGGTGTCCCTAAAAGAATAATGAATGGATGTACTTTGAACAGAAAGAAAGGGTAAAAGAAGAAACCTTGCTATATAAGGAAGAAAGAACACAATAAGGAAAAGTATGGGCAAACACAAAAGACTTTTCTTCTTCTTTTGAGTTTTCCAAATTGTGCTTGATTGTTGAAGCAAAACATAGCAAAGCATATCAATGTTATGCTTTGTTTTAATGTTATGCAAAGCATAACATTGTCTGACATGGTCTCAAATTTATGTAGAGAAAATATTTAAGACACTTGCTTTAAAATAGGGAAGGATAAAGGGAAGTAAAGATGAGTAAGGTTTCTATACTTTGCTCAAACAGATAAAATTTTGACATTAGTAGATTATGGCATGTATATGTTATATACTGCCGAAAACAACCATTCAAAAAGCTTTACAAAACGAAACATTCAAAGACATTATAAATAAATTAAAATGGAATTTAAAAATGTTCAAGCAACCTATAGAAAAGTAGGAAAAAGAGCAACAAAAAACAGAACAAGTAGAAAACATAAAGAAAATGGCAGACAAATTCTAGCAAATCAATAATTACATTAAATGTTAGTGGTCTAAATATACCAATTAAAAGATGGAAACTGGTAGAGTGGATTAAAAGACGTGACCATATATTTGTTGTCTGTAAGAAATTCACCTCAAATATAATGATTTGAAAGTCAAAGGATATTAAAAGATGTATCTGGCAAATAGGGATCAAAAGAAAGCACAAGTGGCTGGCTGTATTAATATCAGATAAGGTAGGCTCCAGAGTAGAGAAAATTACCAGAGACAATGAGGAACATTATATAATGATACAGGGGTCACTCAATCAAGAAGATATAGCAATCCTAAATGTGTATGCAACATACAATAATGTTGTAAAATATGTGAAATAACTGATAAAACCGAAAGAAGAAATAGACAAATCTATAACTATAGTTAGATATTTTAATAACCAACTTTCAATAATTAATGGAACAACTAGACAGAAAATCATCAACGATATGGAATTCAACACCACTATCAACCAATAGTATCTAATCCACATTTATGTAACACTGCACTACAAAACAGCTATATACATGTTGTTTTCAAGCACCACAGAATATATACCAATATAGAACATGTTCTGGACCATAAGACAAACAAGTAATTAAAATCATATGGAATATGTTCTCTGACCACAATAAAATCAAATTAGAAATTAATAACAGAAAGATAATAGGAAAATCTCAACACACTGGGAAACTAACCAACAGTTTACATAATCTATGGGTCAAAGTCTCAAGGAAAATTACACTACACTGAGTGAAAAAACAAAATAAAACACTGAACTAAGTGAAATACATTGAACTAAATGAAAATAAGAATACACTGCAAATATGTCAGATACAACTAAAGAAGTGCTGGGGGGGAGAGAGAGAGAGATTGATTTATAGTACTAAATGCTTATATTAGTCAAAAGTCGCATGTCAATCATGCAAGTTCCTGCCAAAAAAAAAAAAAAAAAAAAAAAAAAAAAGGAAAAGTAAAGCAAAATAAACCCTAAGTAAGCAGAAGGAAAGAAATAATAATGATAACAGAAACCAATGACATAGAAAACTAAAACACAATAGAAAAACCAATGAAACAAAGAGTTTGTTCTTTGAAAAGATAAATAAAATTGATAAACCTTTATCAAAATGCAAGAGAGTGAGATAGAAATGGAGAGATGGGGAGAAAGGGAATGAAAACAGCTTATTAATAGGAAATAAAACAGAGGATATCATCACAGGCTCAATCACTTAAAGAATAATGAGGCAATACTATGAACAACTCTCCACACAAAAATTTGGCAACTTAAATAAAATGGATCAATTCCTTAAAATCATAAACTACCACAACTTATCTAGTATGAGATAGGTAATTTGAATAACTCTATAATTATTAAGGAAATTGAATTCAGAATTTTAAAAACTCCCAAAAAGGAAATTTCTAGTTACAGATGATTTCACTGAAGAGTTCTTCCAACCATTTAAAGAAGTGTTAACATCAGTTCTACGTATGTCCTAGAAAATAGAAGAGGAAGGAATAATCCTTAATTCATTTTATAAAGGTAGTATTGCTTTGATTTTAAAACCAGACAAAGACAGTACAAATAAAGAAAATGACAGACTAACATCTCTCAAAAATATAGAAGCAAAAAAATTTTAAAAATAGAATGGGACAAAATAGAAAAAATCTCAAACAAAATCAGCAATTATAAAAGGAATTATGCACCATAACCAAGTGGAGTTTATTTTATGAATTCAAGGCTACTAAAGGTTTATTTTAAGGATGAAAGGGTGCTAGAATATGTAAGTATAAAGAAAAATATAATATATGATTGTATTAGTCAATGCAGAAAAAGCATTTGACACAATTCAACACTAATTTGTGATTTAAAAATACTCTCAGAAACCAAAGAATATGTCTACAAATCCCTTTAGCTTGTATTATACATAATGATAAAAGACTGAATCCTTTCCCCCTAAGATCAGGAATGAGGCAAGAATGTTCACTTTCACTGCTTTTATTCAGCATAGTTTGCGATTAGGCAAGAAAAGGCAACAAAAAGAATAAAGATTAGAAGAACAAAATAAAATTGCCTTGATTTGTAGATGATAGACTTTTATAGCAAATTACAAGGAGTCTACAAAAAAAAGTCTCCTAGAACTAAGAAGTGATTTTAACAAGTTTACAGAATGTAAATAAATATAAACAAATGAATAGCATTTCTATATACTATCAATGAACACATGGACATTACAATTAAAAATACAATACCATTTATTGCTCAAAAACTGAAATACTCATGCATAAACCTAACAAAATACTTACAAGACTTGTATGCTGAAGGCTATAAAATGCTGAGAAAAAAAAAATCAAAGACGGTCTAAATAAATGGAGAGACACCATTTTTGTTCATTGATTTGAAAATTCAACATAGTTGTATTAGTTTCCTATTGCTGCTGTCACAAATGATCACAAACTTAGTGGATTAAAAAATACTTATGTTTTTGCAGTTTTTGATTTTTGAAGTTTGATACTGGGTCTTATAGGGCTAAAATCAAAGTGTTGGCAAGGCATGTTCTTTATGGAGGCTCTGAGGGGAGATCCAAGTCCCATATCGGCAAAGTCTCCTTTCCCATAGAAAGTAACATATTCACATGTTCCAGGGATTACAATGTGGAGCTCTTTCAACAGTCATTATTCTGCCTACCACCATAGTAAAAAGGTCAATTCTTCCCAAATTAATATGCAGAAATGTCACAGTTTCTCTCCAAATCACAGCAAGATTTTCAGTACGTGTCAGTGAGATTATGCTAAAATTTACATGGAAAGGTCAAGGAAATTAAATAGCTATAACAGCTTTGAAAAACAAGAATTAAGTAGAAGGAATATGTCCACTCGATTTTAAGACTTATAGCTACAATAATCAATACTGTATAGTATTTGTAGAGAGATAGACATATGGATCAATGGAACAGAATAGAAAGCACATACATAGGCTCACACATATCTCTCATCAATTTTTTACAAAGGTACCGAAACAATTCAATAAAGTAAAGATAGCCTTTTCAACATATGGTGCTGCAGTAATTTGACGTCTGTGGGCAAAAAACAAACAAACAAACACAGAAACTTCAACGTAAGTCTCATCCTTATGTAGAAATTAACTAAACACAGATCATGGAATTAAATATACAGCATGAAACAAAACAACTAGAAAAATAAAAAAAACGTAAAGGGATAAAATCTCCAAGATCAATGGCTGAGCAAAGAGCTCTTAGACTTGACACCAAAACACAAAAGAAAAAAGTGATAAATAGAACACTATCACAAATAAAAATTTTTGCCTTGTGAAAGGCCCTGTTTAAGACAAATTGAAATGAAAAGACAAATTACAGACTGGGAAGAAAATATTTGCAAATTACATATATGACGAGGGATTAGTATCTGGAATATACATAGAGAGAACTCTATCACTTAAAATTCCCAGTGGGAATGTAAAATGGTACAACCTCTTTGGAAAAGAGGTTGACAATATCTGTTTTAAAAAGGACACATGCAACTACCACATATCCCAACAATTGCGCTTTTGATTATTTATCTCAAAGAAATAAAGATTTGTGCTTACGCAAAATCCTGTATATGAAAGCAAACAGCAGCTCCATTCATACTAGCCCCAACCTGGAAACCACCCAGAAGATGTTCTTCCGTGGGTGAATAAACAGGGGTACATCGGCTGGGCGTGGTGGCTCATGACTGTAATCCCAGTTTTGGGAGGCTGATGTGGGTGGATGACCTGAGGTCAGGAGTTCAAGACCACCCTGGCCAACATGGTGAAACCCCATCTCTACTAAAAATACAAAAATTAGCTGGGTGTGGTGGTGCACGCCTGTAGTCCCAGCTACTCGGGAGACTGAGGCAGGAGAGTTGCTTGAACCGGGGAGGTGGAGGTTGCAGTGAGCCGAGATCATGCCACTGCACTCCAGCCTGGGCAACAGAGCGAGACTTTGTCTCAAAAAATAAAACAAAACAAACAAACAAAAACAGTGGCACATTTATTCATGAAATACTACTCAACAATCAGAAGGTACCAACTATTGATACACACACACCTGGATGAATCTCCTGATAGGAATTATCCTGATAGGACACAGCCAATTTCAAAGGGTTACATACCATATGTGTAATATAACCACATATATTACATTCTTGAATTGACAACATTATAGAAACAGAACAGAATAGTGGTTTTTAAGGTTATGGAAGGGGTTGGGACAGAAGAGTAGGTGTGGCTGTAAAAAGACAATGTAAAGGATCCTTGGGGTGATGGAAATATTCTGTATCTTGACTACATGAACATCAATATATTGATTATAATATTCCACTATAGTTTTGCAAGATGTTAACACAGGGAGAAACTGAGTAAAATGTACAAAGGATTTCTCTGTATTATTTCTTACAAGTGCATATGAATCTACAATGACCTCAAAATAAAAAGTTTAATTAATACAAGTTCAGAGGAGATCAAACTAGGATGGTGATGCCGGGAGTGGTGGAGCTTCAGAGGAGGGTGGTGATGGAGAAAAACACAAATGAGAGAAATAGTTTAAAGAGCTACTTGAGTGGTCCTTACTCCCCCACCATGATCGTGGTATCCCTGAGTTGACTGAGACTGTGTGTATGCCTCTGGATGAAGGCAACTCTTGTTTGCTCAGTTACTTGGTACAAAGCATGGTGAGGGACTTCTCCACCTTGCGTCCCTTGTTACCTTGAAGCACTGTCCTATTCTGATCTATTAGTAATTTCTGGAGGCAAATCAAAGAGCCATTCATAAAAGGCTTTGGGGGGCTGAACTGCCCTCTCATTGGTCTTGGTATCAAAGTTTGGAGAAGTTACATAAAGAAATTTTCTAAAACTCTCCAAGATAGTGGGGAGGTGGTGGTGATGTACTGAATGAATATGAGCTTGCCTATTGAGCCCATAGAATAAAAAGAAGAAGAAAAATGGGGGAACGCTGGCTTCCAGAGGAAGGCAAGATCATCCTTTTCCCTCTCCTTCATGCCCATGTCCTTGCCACAGCCACACTCCCCCTAAAAGATGAGTTAGGGCTGTCAAAGGCAAGAGTATTATGGACCCCTGATTTAGGGGGTGAGCTTTCACAGAGCTGAGCTAACAGCTTGGATGTTCGCCCTTCTCCCTCCTTCTCCTGGGGCTTCTCTCCCTGTTACTTGGAAGTGGACTGTGCGTAGCAGGTGACTGTCTCTGGGAAGGCCTGGGGGCTGGGGCATCAGGATGGTTTTGTTCTGTTTCCTCCTGTAGCCCAGGCAAGAGGAGGCTTGATGAGTTCTTGCGGCCCAGCTAGACAGGAGCCTGACTGAAGTCTAGGGTGTGGGTCCAAGCTTGTGGTGAAGAGGTGCTCCTCTGCCTGCCCCTGCCCCTTCCCTGCACGGCTTCTCGAGAAGCATCCATGGCAGTTGGCTTGAGGGCTTGGATCCTGGATCAGGATTTCCAAAACGGAGAGAGAGAGCATGAGAACAAGAAAGAGCCAGCAAGCAAAGTGAGGCGGAGAGAGAGAGAGACAGACCAGGTGCCTTGGCTCATGCCTGTTATCCCAGCCCTTTGGGAGGCTGAGGCAGGTGGATCACTTGAGCTCAGGAGTTTGAAACCAGCTTGAGCAAGATAGTGAGACCCTGTCTCTACTAAAAATTAAAAACAAACAAACAACAACAACAAAAAACAACATTAGCCAGGTATGGTGGCGTGTACCTGTAGGCCCTGCTACTTGGAAGGCTGGGGTGGGAGGATCGCTTGAGTCCAAAAGATTGAGGCTACAATAAGCTCAGATCATGCATGTGCACTCCAGCCTGAGTGGCAGACTGAGACTCTATCTCAAAAAGTAAAAGAAAAAAATAAAGATATAGAGAGACAGACAGCAAGTGAACAGAATATAACCTTCATTTCTTTCTTCCTTTCTTCCATATACCCCTTATGTTTTTATCCTGTCTTCCTCATCAACTTTAACCTCCTCTTACATGATTTTGTTGTTTGCATTTTGCCCTTGTCTTGTTTTTGTTTTAGCTTTGTCTTTTAGTGCTTGCATTGGTTTTTAGCAAATGACAGAAAATTCTCTAAGTCAACCCCAGGTCTTTACAGTGGCCTATGTGCTCTAATCTCCAGTCTCCACTCCCTGCATCTTTAGCCTCTCCCTGTCTCTCCTTCCAGTCCAGCCACACTTGACTGCTTACTGTTCCTTGGACATGCTAGGAGGAACCACCTCAGGGCCTTGCATTTGCTGTTTCATTTACTGACTGCCTGGCCACACGCGCCACCCCTCAAATTGCTGCATGGCTGGCTAGTTCCCATTCCAGGTCTTGCCTTAAATGTCTTGTTTTCAGTGAGGTTATCCCTAAGCATCCTATGTAAAATTGCATCACCCCTTCAACACTCCTCATCCTCTTCTTGATCTGCTTTATTCTCCAAAGCACGTGTAACTCTCTAACATACTTTGAATTTTACTCTTTTATCTTACTCGTTGTCTGAGTTCCTCAATTAGAATGTGAGCCCTACAAGGGCGGGGCTTTTTGTCTGTTTTGTTCACTACTAAATGTGTCTATAACAGAGCCTGGCATATAGTAAGCAGTCAGGAAATACCTGATAAATAAGTGAAAGGAATAAGGGAATGGATAAAATTCTTACTGGTGCTAGATAAGATATAGTTTATATAAGATACATCTCTAACAGTATAAATTAAGTATATTAAATATTCTGTCAATTAACGTAATATTATTAAATATATTTAACATAAATATATTAAATATTAATATTTAAACATGTCTTAAAAGTATATGACTTTGAAAAGAATACTGGACTGAAATTTAAAGAGTTGGGGTCAGTTCTGGCATCTTCAAAACAGAACCAACAGGGAAGAAACATTTCATTTCCCTGCCTCAGTATCTACACTTGTGAAATGAGTATGATATTCTCTGTGCACCTCGCAGGATTCTCATGAGAATCAAATAACATATTGAATGTGGAAGTGTAAAAATGCAAAGGCAAATCACACATATCCTCAGATCTCTGCCATGATAGAATGGTGTTATTAATGTTTAGTTATCATGTAATGAAGGAATTCAGAAAGCGCTCTTACTTGTCCTCGTGGTGACAACGACACACAATATGAGGAGAGCGCCGAGTACTCTATGGGACGAAATCTTCACCAGGTACCGTGAGGCTCTCTGAGAAACTTATCCTATGAAATCTGAGTGTCATTCGGGAGCTTATCAGGAGTGTTTCGTGAGGGGAAAGGAGAGCAGAGCAGCAGAGCCTGGCGATGTCATGGAATATTCCTTCCTTTCTTCCATACCCCGAGCTCTGTGCTGTTGCATTTCTGGCTGCGTATTATTGACAGAGGAAATGCTGATTCATGGGTCTGAGTGACAGGAAACCTTGTTTCCTGGTGGAGAAACAAGCACAGTGGTGCTGCCAGCATCCTCCTCTGCCGGTTTCTGCCACATGGCCCTGCTTCTGGGCCTGCACCCAGGCGGGCTGTGAAGCAGTAAGGCCAACTCAAGCGCGACCAATGAGGTCACTTTCCCTGGTGAACTGAACTAAGTGCAGACTCCTCTAGGGCCTCTGGAGGCTCTTCAGCTCTGACCTCGCAATACCTTTCCAGCCCATCTCTGGCTGCTCCCTCCCAATCCCCATGCTGCTGCCATACATGACTACTCCTAGTTCTTTGTGAACACCTTGTATTTTCCAGTCTCCAAGCCCTGGCTCGTGGTGTTCTCTGCCTGGAATCGCCCCTGACCCAGTGTTGGCTCATTGAAATCCTATCCGTGCTTCAATTCTGCTAAATTGCTTCTCGCTATGTGAAGCCTGCTAGATTTCCTTGTATTTCTTCCTTTCTTCCTTTCTAGCCTTTTGTTTTTGTTTTTTTGCGGGGGATTTTCAAATATACACAAATAGACAGAATTATCTGATGAACTTCTAGATACCCTCTCCCAGCTTTAATAATTCTCTGATTCTTCTTGAATAGCAGCTGGTCCTTCCTTCTTTGAGCTTCCTCAGCAGCTCTTGTGTTCTGTGCATAACCTATATTTGCTGAATTGAGTGGGAAGAAGGTGACTCTGTGGATTTGGCATGCTCCTTTTAGCCATCTCCCAAAGTGAGGAAACTGAGGCCCAGAGAAGTGAAGTGAGTTGCCCAATGTCTTAAGACAGGTGGTGGCAAATTGAGGTCAGATTCTTTTGAAGGACCGCACAGCCTAATTAGGAAGCATGGATAACATACTCATAATATGTATACATGTTAGCAAATCTCAAGTACTACAGGAGCTCAGGTTATTAGTAAGTGTGCGTTGAATGAATAAATTAATCTTCTATCCAACCGATTAATAAGATGACCTCTTAAGCTTGGCACTGAGTAGTCCACTGGTCCTCTCCATTCTATTATCTGACATCAGCATGCTGAAGGAGATTCCTGACTTCTATGGAGAAAAATCCTATACAATTATAATGGACAGTACAAGTTAGCGAGAAGTTTAAACTGGTAAATATTCAAATAATGAACTGGTAAATATTCAAAAATAAATTTTGTTTTCTTACTACGTGGAGTAGAGAGCAGGCATTTTGTATCTGAGGAACCTAAATACTCAGAGCTAATTCTTACTGGAAAGGGAAGAATATAAATGAAGGGAGTCTGAAGTTCTGTGGCTTGAAGCACTTGTACATTTGATGACTTGAGAGAAAGGCATAAAAAGAAAGTGTGGCAAGATAAAGCAAGACATGAAAAGCCAGTCCTGGGATAATGGCAAGTTTTCATCTTGATCCAGACCTAGCTCAAACCTGGATCTTAGAAGTACAGCAAGTGGTCATCTGGATGTCCTGCCTGAGGTGCCCTGACTTTACTATGTAGCCATAGGAACAAAGATCTGGTTATCAGGCAAGCAACAAAGCTGATGCCAGTGAGGTGGAGTGAGGGATAGAAAATGTGTGTGGCTTTTCTTTATAAAAGGGAGTTAAGACACAATTTGAGATTTTTTTTTTTTTTTAAAAAAAGGTGGCTTGAATCAGATTCTTTCTGCAGGTCAAGCAGAAGCAGAGCATAATCACTGTTTGTCTTGGCAGGGTGTCGCACCCACGCATCCAACAGGCATTCTGCCAGCTCTGTCCCATGAGCTCATTTGAAGGATGGTGGTCACGTCAATGCCTAGGTCACAGGGTGGTTCTGAGGTTCACCCAAGTAATAGATGAGAGAATGATTTGTAACCTGCGAAGTGCCTCGTTAAGGTCCTGACAGCTTCATATCTGCTGTTCTTATTCGGTGTAACTAGTGGTACCTGATGACATCAGAGACATTGCCCTGAAGGCAAGAGGGGAGACAAAGAGGAGTTGTTAGAACAAGGGGTTGCATTTCACATTTTAGTGTGGGCCAGAGACCTGGGTGAGGAGAGCACTGGGGACATTCCTGAAACTTCTGTCCCTTCCCTACACTCATCGCTTTCTGTTGGCATCCCTATGCAGATGATCATAAAATGTATCAAAATAAAACTTGCCCTAGGTGCCAGTTTTAGGGGCAGCAAGCTGAAGGGTGGGTACTTGGGAGGACATGGGATGGTGAGAAGTATTTTGCATTTTGTAGGCAGCTTGCAATTATGAAGAGAGAAAAATGGGTAGAATTTTAAACTTTGTGGAGGGGGGGAAGAGGGTTTTAGGAATACAGGGCAGAAGGATGGAATGTGCCCCTGAATTGGGCTGGTGGGGAGTCCTTTCATGTACAGGAAGGAATGAAATACTGCTGAAAGAAGATTCGTGACATCCACTACAGTCAGATAGGGTAGCAGATGATAATTTGCTCTCTAAAATCTGTAAGGACACATTTCCTCCTAAGGAAAAGTACCCTTCCTCCCACCCTACCAGGCACATCTATTTATTTCCTTAATAAAGTATTTCTTCAAGGAGATTAGAAAGGTAAGTGTGGCCTAGCCCTAAGTAACCATTACACACCCCAAATGTAGTCATCAGTACAACAAACATTAATCAAACACCATAAAGGGACAGGACACTTGTTCAGGCGTCTAGGGGACACAAATTGGAACAGAACTTGAGCCGTCAAAATGCTTATACCTTAGCAAACTCATGTGGCTCAGAGCCTTCACAACAAAGAAGGAAAGGCAAAGTCTCCTTTTTCACCTACAAAGGATTCATCTTCTTCTATACCCTCTTTGTTACAGGACAGCAATGCTTCCAAGCTAGAGGCATTCAAGGAGTGGCCTGGAGAACATGTCATTCAGGGCCTGGAAGATTTCCATCAGCATTCAGGTAAGGGCCTTGGCCCCTGGAGCCTGTCTCACCAGGAGGGAGCCCGGCAGGAAAAAAACACTTTGGTTTTACTGAGCTGATCTCATCAGTGCTAGGGTTAATCCTGAGGTTAATGTATATTTGTTAGATATTTTTGTTGTTGTTTCCTGGTGTAATATTTCCATCCCTAGGCTGAGTTGCTCTGTAAACTTTGGCATGGATTTAGCTGCATTCTCACTGAAATGCAGTGCCAGTCAGTGCACATAAAAAGTTCTGAGGTCTTCCTTTAAAAGGGCCATGTTTGAGTGTTCAGGTCAGATAATAAGGCCCAGAGAAGGTACAGAAGAAATGAAGAGTCTGCACTTATGTGCCTGTAAATGTTTAACAAATGGCTCTGTGGGGCGAAGGGGAAGCCCTGTTTGTAGTATTTGCTGATTTCTGCTGTGTAAATACTCTCACTGTACCTGATTTCAAGCTACCAATATGATGCTCACTGAATGTGGAGTTGGAAAGAGATGCCAGGGTCAGCTCTTGTGAACTGGTACATGTTGGCTCCCGTACACCACTAGCCAGCAGTCAGAACAGACACAGCCAGAACATACTTGGAGGAGAGGAGGAGTTGGAACTCAGATGAGGAGGTTAGGTAGGTGTGATGGTGAATGTGGGAGAGTCAGCAGCACACGAAGATAAGCAAGAGGAGGACAGGCTGAGCGGCTGTCAGCATCAAGCCAGCCATAATAAATGGTCATCCTAAGAAAGACAGTTACTGTTCACTGAGCAATGCTATGTGTCAAGAATTCTGTCTGCTTTATGATGTATTCTCACAGTATCTCTGCAAGGGTAATTTTATTCCTATTTAACAAATGAGGAGGCCGGGTGCGGTGGCTCACACCTGTAATCCCAGCACTTTGGGAGGCCGAGGCGGGCGGATCACGAGGTCAGGAGATCGAGACCATCCTGGCTAACACGGTGAAACCCCATCTCTACTAAAAAAATACAAAAAACTAGCCGGGCGAGGTGGCGGGCGCCTGTAGTCCCAGCTACTCGGGAGGCTGAGGCAGGAGAATGGCGTGAACCCGGGAGGCGGAGCTTGCAGTGAGCTGAGATCCGGCCACTGCACTCCAGCCTGGGCGACAGAGCGAGACTCCGCCTCAAAAAAAAAAAAAAAAAAAAAAAAAAAAAAAAAAAAAAAAAAACCAACAACAACAAATGAGGAAATTGAGGCCCAGAGAGATAAAGCAACGAGTCATGTAAGAAGCGGTTGAGTAAGAGTGCAAACCTGCTGTTTGTTTCCACTCTACCATCAAGCTAGGGTGAGGCTGGGAATAAGTCCTGTTCCTAGACAGGCAGGCTATGCAGCTGCTGGTGGTAGACTTTAATTCCAACAGTTTTGTAGGAATGACCACCCTGGTTGGATGATGAAATCAGTGATAAGAGGAGTCACTGGACCCAGGGTGCAAGGTCAGAAAGGGACAAAATTGATGCTGGGTCACCTGACTCTTTAAATGCCCTCTCACTGAAGACAATAAAAGCCCTCAATCCCAGAGTAGAACTGAGAATTAAGTTGAGAACTCTTGGGGTGTCAACCGTGCAAGGTATCAGTGACCAAGTCCTTGTGGATGCAGTTGGGACTTCTGAGGGAAGACCCTCTATAGGATAACTATGGATATCTGTGTTTTATATCAATAGGGGGTCAACCGTCCTACAGAACTGTAATACAGCCTATGGAAACCAGTTTGAAAATGAAAAAGTATGCTGAATAAATTGCTTGTGACCCAACATGATTCCAAAGCAGAGTTGAGACTATTGTGTAGCTGTACACAGTGTAAGGTGTGAAGGTTGGATGAGGATCCAGGTGATGGAAGAGGGATGTGACAAAGTGTGCAGCACCGAAAGCCTCAGGATGAGATGAAGAAGGAGTGAAGGAAGCCTGGGAATCATATTAAAGAAAACTAGAGGAAAACCACCTTTCAGATAGAGGGTCAAGAAGGCCCAGGACTCAGAAGAGCCTGAAAGACCTCCAGGGAATGTGACGCTGGCGCAGAAGGGAAGCGGAGTAATAGTAAGTTGCTAAGAAATCAGATTAAACTTTGCTGGTATTTGCTATCTGTAGATAGCTTACGTTCCTGAAGTTCCTTTCCTGAGTAGCAGAGTTTAGTGGTATCTCTTAACTCTCAGTATTCTGTGTGAGCATTGAGAGTTAAAAGATAGAATTATGGTGACACAAGGTGGGGAACTGATTATTCAAAGAAAAACCAGATCGAGGTGGGATGTTGTGGTTGTAAATGGCCTGTCTATGAAGGACAAATCTCCCTTTTCATTCTTGAGTGCAGTAGCCAAAATCTGTGCCATGACGTGAGTGAGCCCTTTACTACAACAGCCTTATGAGATAGGGTCTCTTATTCTTCTCATTTTAAATTACAGAGAAGGAAAGGTCACCCTGCTAAGAAATGGCAGAATTAGGATTTGAACCTCATACACCCTTCAGAACCTGAACCTATATTGTTAGGGCAAACCGTATAAAATTGTCTGGGTTTTTTAGTGTTTTATATTGGTTATCGGTAACTCCCAATCATGTTATTTTGACCCTCGGTGTACTGAGAATACCCTAGAAGTAAGCAGATCTCACTGTTTCAAGGAGCAGAATAGTCAGTTTCAGCTGCAACACAGTGTCTTGTCTTTTGTCACTTGTGATACCAGCAGTGAGAATAGAACTTTTTAAGGAGCAGACAGGATGAACTTGTGAGATTTTCAAGCATGCAGAAGTGACTTGAATGGATTCCCTTTAGGCAATGGACACCTGGATAGAGATCCAGGAAGAGACCACCCAGACAGTGAGTTACTTGAAGAGCCAGCATGGTTTCTGGCAGATAGTGTTGGTTAATAAATGGCGAACACTGAACGTATGCCTGTGTCAGATTTCACACTGAGATGACATAATAATATGCCTCTCCCCTGGTGTGTACATTCACTACCTACCAACTCAACATCTTGGCACAAGGTTGAAATTTTGGACCAGAGCAAATTTTGGCAGAGCGAATGGTGCTAGGGTGGAAGAGTCAGCGTTTGCTCAGATTGTTCTTGCACTGGCCAAGCCAGGTGGCTTCAGGAACATTGTTTATGTCTTCTGTTAAATGAGCAGGCTTCTTCTTTCCAAAATCCTCTCTACATGGTTGGAAGGATGTTAACAGCTTAGAGAAAAGTCTTTGTGAGCCAAAAAAAACAAAAACAAAAACAAAACAAAACATAACAACCCCCCCCCCCCCGGCAAAACCAGAAACATTATTTGAGGTGGGGAATAAAATGTTTAATCTTGTAGGAAAAATAGGAAAGCAACATGGTGGCTAGTCTGGAATTTCTGAAAGGCTCACTATTAGGGAGAGAGACAGTACGTGGGTCAAAAGGGAGAGTGAGAAAGCACTTCTGACACTTTACACAAACCTGGCCCCATGTCTGAATGCCTCCGGAAGCCACCTCCCTGCTACCTCTGCACTTTGACTCAGTACCTTCACCTGCTGCAGAGGGTGATTAGCAGCAAGGCCCACCACCACAGCTGTGGGCTTCCTGCCCCAGCCTGCCCTTGAGGCCTCCATCGCCTCATTTCTTCTGGCCTCCTCCCCTTTCCCCATTTTGGAACAACTGTACCTAATCCCCTCTCCCCTCCCTTACCCCTCCCCAAACACCCCCACCTGCCCCTTCTGGCTCTGTGCCAGCAGCTGGCTAGTGAGTAGTGCCAAATCAAACAGATGTGTGTGGTATTGAGCAGCACGTGTTACCAGGCTCCCTGTCCAGCCCCGTGCCTGACCAGGGCTGTCTCTCAACTGGCCGACACCAGAAACCCCCTCTCAGGGGCACTGCAGGGCCTGGAACAGAGAAATGGTGAGATGCTATTGCCTTCTGGACATCCTAGTCTCCCTCCTCCTCACCTTGCAATTCTTTTTATTTCTTTCAGTTCAGCACCTCTTCCCCTGACTTGTTTACTTGTCTTTTTTATTTACTTATTTTTAACTCTTCCTCATTAATCAAACTCCTGAACATTTAAAGAATTACAGTTTAAAAAGGCAAAACAGGGTCTTCGAAACAAGCTTTAAAATTCAAGTTCTCTTAGATTTATAAAAGACATCACAATAGGCCAGAACCAGCCAGAAGAATAATAGCAGCTGGTCTTCTTCACCGCAGCTCGCCCAAGCCCAGGATCTTTAAGATGTCACTTCCTTCCTTCCTTCCTTTCTTAGTGGCATGCAAAATTCATGGTAATTCTCAGAAGTAGGTACTCTCACAAGCAAATGTCTTTGATTCTCTGTACAATTGGCTAATTCTACTCACTCCCACCTACCTGTCTAAGTGGGGATGACTTGAGAACAGCAGCAATTAACCCAAGAGAGCCCTGTGACAGATCAAAGCCCTCTGGAGCACTGAAATCTCATTGAAAATAAAATTGGCGGGTCTAGCCTAACGATACAAAGATTGTTCCAGTTTTAGAGTATATATATTAAATATGAGAAGTGAAATGGCGTGCATTCTTCATAGCTGCTACCTAAGAAACAATCCCCCCAAAAATGAAAAGCAACAATATTTTAGTGATTCATACTAAAGATGATGATTTTTCCAAAATAATGGCCTTAAATGTTGATAATCAACAGTGCCTACCTGAATTCCACAGACATGCATGCCTTTTGCATTTTTCAGTGGAATTGAAAATGCAAGATTACTGAATTTGGCCTTGTCTACACTTCTGAATATTACTTAAGTGATCATCAACATGTAAGAAATATTAAATTATAATAATATGTTTCCCATTTTGATTTTGCCCTGATGTCCAGGATGCTCAGTTGAATTTGATTCTCAATTAAACAATTACATTAGTCTCTGCCATATCTTTTTGCTTTAATCTAAATTTCTAGTTCCTTTAAAAAAAAAAAAAAACCTCAGGATATATCTTCTTTTATGTTATAAATTGTCCAAAATTCTTTTTGGAAAAGCAGATGATATAATAAAGAAAGAGAATTCAATAAAAATGACATCTAATAACAATGATGAGAATAATTCATGACACTTCACTTTCTACCTTTAATTAGTTATTTATGTACTTGTTGGAAGGTCATCATTAGACTGCAAATTCCCTGCGGACAGAGCCAGGCCTGCTATGTCTCTGTATCTCCCATCGGGTGGCTCTTTAGTAAGATTCTGTTGGATGAATACAACCTTAGGATTAATTTTAAGAGAAATAAAATGAGATTGGCCTTCTCCTTTCTTTTCCATGTGTTTCTCTTTCTTTTCTTTTTTCAGGGAAGATTGTTGATAGAATGTTTTACAGTCAGAGAGATCTGAGTTATATGGGGCTGCTTTTGCTGGGTGAGATGTTACTTTCGCCTCTTTCCCCTTTGAAGCCCATCGTAAATTTTTTTCTTCCTCTACATTGTTCTCTCCCTCTTCCTGCATAACACTCAGTAATGTTCTCCTACATAAATAATAACCACTTACATTTACATAAGCATTGGTAACACTGGCACATTCTTTCCAAAAAGGATTTGAGATGAGCATCTTGGAGGATTTTTCCATTTTACAATGCACTCTCAGATGCTGTAGCTGCTATTGTTAGCTAATAATTTATAGCGTACTTACCATGTGCCAGGCACTAGGCAAGGGCGTCTTGTACACTATCTCATTTAGTCCTCACAGTAATCCTATGGGGGAGCTACTGACATTGTCTGCATATTCAATGCAAAGAAACGGCGAGGCTGTGGAACTTGCACATAGTCACACGGCCAGGATGGGGCAGGAATGCGATTTGAACCCTGGCCTCTGGCTACAAAACTGAGACTCCTAACCTCTGAATTATGTTATCCCTTTGGGCCATTACTTCAACCCAGTGAAATAGGCAGAGGGGAGGAATGAGGATGAAAGTAAAGGAACAACGTTTTCTGAGTGCCTATCAATGTCCAGGACATTATGCTTTCCTTACAATATTTCCTTTGGCCCCTCTGTCATCCCATAAGGCAGACATCAACACCATGAGCACAAATGAAGAGACAGAAACTGTCTTAGTTAACTTGCTGGGCACTCAGATGAGAAGGCAGGATTTTATCCCAGGTTTAGTTGGTTCTAAAGTTCATATTTTTTTCCGTTGTACACGTGGAGAAACTGGCCCAAGTTTACACAGCAGGTTATCGAAAACAACACCAAATCTGGTCTTTTAACTGCCTTTTGATGGTTTTGGTGCCCTACTGGGGTCAAAATGTGCAGTGCCTGGCTACTGAGTGTCCTTCTCTATGTAACCCTGTGGGGCAGAAAGAGCACTTTAGTATGAGTTGACAAAGAGAAATGCAATTGAATTTCCATCTCATTCAGGGCGGAGAGAGAGAATAGCTTTGGGAACCAGGCTAGTTTGAAACAAGGGCTCCTGAAGCTAATTAAAAGCTAGTCTGGAGCTGTGCTTTTCATTCCTTAAGAATGTTCGACCTCATTACATAGGAAAAAGCATGTAGAATTTTCTGATTTTTTTTCTAGGTTCCGCAGGTGATGGGGATGCTGAGTAAGTGAGACACATTTCTGCAGCTTCTAGCCTGTCCAGTGCCTTCTGTGACATCGCTGTTGCTGATGAAGACTTACTGTTCTCCAGTGCTTATCACACTGGGAGCATGGCAACTGGGCCAAGCAGACACAGAAGGGCATCATGCTGCTGAGTCGTGGCTTCAGACTCTCCATCTCCTGTATTCCTTCCTCCTACAATTGCAGGGTGTGTCCAAAACATTTGCAGGCACGAATGCAGTGAAGCAAATAGTTGTTCATAGGAACAATTTCCCTTGGAGTTTTTCACAGACATGGCAGTTTTCAAAGGGCTTCTCACTTGATGTGCTCACCATCCCTTAAAAATGAGGGAAGGGGAACCTTTGAAGTTATGGAAGATAAAGTGACTTGCCAATGTACAATGATAAAAATGTGCATCTATGTCTGTAAAATATGTTAAGCTCCTTAGAAGAAAGGTGAAGGAAGAGAGCAAACGGCTTTGGCGTTTTCTTATTTCCATCATCTTGTGATCTAAGTTGTTTGACATTGCTAAATCATCCTTTCAAAATAGTGACACTTGTTTCTCTCCTTCTTTGATTTTTCTCCAAACTGCTTGGGGTTCCAGAGGACAACTCTTCTAGAAATGTCCGCGTCTTATCTCACAAAGCCTGCAGGAAGTGTATAGTCTACAATCACAGCCATAACATAAACACCAGTCTTTCTGAACCACGTGCAGCTTTGCCTGGCTCTGGCATATCGGAAATGAGAAATGGCTATATGTTCTGGGGTGTGACGGCAGCACTGTGTGCAGGGTGCTTACCAAGCATTAGGGCCGAAAGGGATCTAAGACTCCTTCAAACTTATTTTCTGAATCAATTTTTACCTGTTTTTCTTCTGACTACTGGTCCTGATAAATTTTCGGATAGTAAACCTTTTGGTATAGTGGGAATCAAAGTCATTTGCAAAGCATAGAATAAGTGGTTTAGATGCTCACGTATATTTTTCACTTTGAATGTTCCTTCTGAGTCACTTTTGTTTATGTATTAAAATAATAAAATAATGATGTAAAGCCATGTTTCTAAGTTGAATGAAATATAAGATCTATGCATGTTTAAGGGTGTCTCCAAGCTAGCCTTAGTCATGCTCGCTACACTTCAGCCACTGGATGGCTTGCTGATTCCTGAATAGAGCATGTTAATTCCCACTTAAAATAATACTAATAACTTCTTCAGTTTGATATCAGTGCTTTTCACTCTTACCATAAAGAATTCTAAGCTATGCTTTCCTGAATTGAGTTAAACCTATCATGTTCATGATCTCACTTATCCCTAAAATGGACTTATAAAATAGATACGGAAGAAATGTTTACTTCCATTTCGCAGATGAACATACTGAGGCTCAGATGAAATGGCCACCAGCTCAAGGTCACATGGTATTCTAGCTAGAAGACCAATGGGTCTTCTGAATTCCATTCTAGAATTTCTTCCTGTATATTGTTGGGATTAGTGTTTAACTCTCCCAGATTTGGATTGTATGTTTGGTCACTGATACGTCCTGTCAAGATAAGTAAAAGCACCTGGTTGCTTCTTGCAGGGGTAATGACCACATACCTCCTGCATCCCTGCACTTTCCCACCTTGATTCATGCTGTTTCCTCTGCTGGGAATTCTCTCTCTTCTCCTCTGAATGGTCAACTCCTCCTACTGCAATTTTAGGCCAAGTGAAATCACACTTACTCTTTGATTAGTTTTCTTTCGTGTGTTGCCGTAGTGCTGTGCATGCTTCTGCTACAGCACATCAGTGGGTACCAAGCTGTAGCCAGGTGTCTCTCACGAAGTCACAGAAGGGAGGGAATTCAGTGACAAACTAGAGGAAATGCTTGTTGAGATCCAGGAACAGTCTTTGTTTTGATATTTTTATCACTTACCACAGTGCCTGGAATGTAGTAGATATTTTTTTACTAAAAGTTGATCAGGGCCTGAAAATTAGGCTGCTCCTAAAAAGAAATGAGATGGCAGGCAAGGAGTTATATAACAAAAATGGAAACTAGGATCTTAGGCTTCAGGTTTCAGAGTGGATTTCTTGAGGCATTGGATAACTTCTTACAGTTCTGTGAATCATGAGATGGTTATGAACTCTTTGGAGCTGAAAGGACTCTTGGATCCTTTTTGTAAGATGGGTCTACTGGCATTTCCTGTTCTGAGTGAGCATGAGCTCCTCAACTAATGCCTTGAGAGTTGAATGTTGGTTGCCATGTAGTGTTGCCTTAGCTCAGATTTTTCCTTTAATGAAGTGTCAAAAACAACTTTAGAGGGAGAAAATGAATTGAGTGGGGGAAAAAGTCCATGAGTCCCAGAATAACCTCCAGTTTGGTAATGATTTATCCTGTTCTAGTGTTAATTTTGCAATTAAGCAAGAGTACTTTATATGCCTGAATGACCCATGGATTGTATCTTAATCAAATTAATGTGTCTGCAACGTAAGACTGATTCAGTGTTCAACTATTAGAATGACAAATGATACAAAAACCTCAATTTTTTTCTCTCCTTTCTCTCTCTTCTCCCCACAAAACCCTCTATCATGAAAGGTCAACTGACTGAAAGCCTGTTGTTTTGATGGCTAACATGAGACCCTATTGGTTAAAAAAGTGAGAAGGCTGGCTACCGCCCCTCACCCCACTTCAAACCAACTGTATGTATATGTGTGACTATGTTTGTAAGTTTGGATTTAAAAAATTGTGGTTAATTCTTCTTGTTGTGTACTTCCTGCCACTGACATTTGTTGCTGTTGCTGTGTAGTGAGGTTGAGGCAGGGTGGGAGAAATCAGATACAAATGACCTATATATTTATTCCCCAATTTTGAATACCCCTCTCAACCTCTATTCTTGGAAAACCTGGAAAGTAGAAAAAGATGGCCAGGAATGCCAGCTAGAAATTGCATTGCCCTGAACCAACCCCCGATGACTTTGGGTCTTCTTAGTTGATAAGACATTTGAAAAAATATGACTCTGCTTAATAAAATGATATACTGTTTTTTAAGATTATAAATCACAAGTAATGATTTTTTTTTTTTTTTTTTTTTTTTTTTTTTTTTAGAAACAAGCCCTTGTGGTTTGAGTTAAGGTAACTGGGATTTAAGCTTCCCTAGGCTCTATTCAATCATCTTTTACAGTAACTTCAGTAAATAGTGTGTCACCCTTGTCCAATCCATTTCCACAATTAATGGGGTACATTTTTAAAAATGTTAATTAGATCACAACTCTTCCCTGTTTAAAACTCTTTGATGGGCTGGGCACGGTGGCTCACATGTATCATCCCAGCACTTTGGGAGGCTGAGGCGGGTGGATCATGAGGTCAAGAGATACAGACCATCCTGGCCAACAAGGTGAAACCCCATCTCTACTAAAAAAAAAAAAAAAAGAAAAGAAAAATTAGCCCAGTGTGGTGGCGGGCACCTGTAGTCCCAGCTACTTGGGAGGCTGAGACAGAAGAATCACTTGAACCTGGGAGGCGGAGGTTGCAGTGAGCTAAGATAGCACCACTGCACTCCAGCCTGGTGACAAGAGTGAAACTCCGTCTCAACAAAACAAAACAAACAAACAAACAAAAACTCTTTGATGGCTTCTCACTGTACTTAGCACTTAGAATCAAGTTCAAAGTTCTTGCCATGGCTTAGAAGGCCACACAGTTTGCCCCTGCCTTTCCCCTTGACCCCCTCTTTTGCCCTTCCTCTTCTATTCTGGCCACCCACTTTCCAGCCTCGGGACCTTCAGACTGGTCTTGATGCCTGCTTGCCTCTTGCTTTTTTTTTGTGGCTCACAGCATGAGGATCACTCCTTCAGAAAGGACTGATTGGACCCACCATGTAGGTTAGGCCATCCCTTCTGTTATATTTCTTTACACTATCATATACTTTTTCTCTTATCACAAATCATAATTTGTGATTTTAGATATATTTCTCTGCTTATTTTTTATTTTATGTCTGTTTGCTCTCTAGCCCATAAGCTTTATGTTTGCTTTGTTTGCCTTGGTATCCAGTTCTGGGTATATAGGAGGAGCTTAATGAATATTTATTGAAAGAAAGAATGGGTAACTCATTGACTTTCATAATACTTGAAATTCCTCAGCCATAATATGGAAATAGTCTTGTCATCATTATTCTACAGCTAGCTATGGAATTCATTGTGATATCTGTTTCACACTGAACTTTGAGATGTTGGGATATCAATTGGCTATGGAAGAAACGTGAGACAGATAGTTTTTTGTTTTTTCTTTCTCCCCTCCATTCAAAGTTCAGTAGCTCACGCAGTAGGGATTAGACACAGCCTCTGTTCTTCAACCCATGAAGAACATGAAGGGGAACCACCCCATTGTGGCGTCTCCCCTGCTGTAATCCCGTTAGTCATTGGCTCTGCCATTAACAAGCCAGGTAAATGGTGAAGGAACACTTAACGCTTTTAAGTCAACAGTTGAAGACTTACTCCTCACCATCTACTTTTTCTTTAGAAATTTCTTGTTGTCTAAATAACCTTGGAGAGATTTTTAAAATGCTCAAAATTTGTTAGAGAAGATACTAAATGCGAAATTCCACTGTTCTCCCAATCCTTTATCAAAAAGCTCAAGGCCCAGTCCCTCTGCTTTCTGAGTGGCCTTTCTTTGCTTATTCCCTCCAAGCCTTCAGATATCAGAGCCCAGAATTTCTCCAGATATATTCTCTTAGAACCCATAGCTCTGATTTCTTTCTAGCTTAAGAATTTTTTCCAGGGTCGACACAGAAACCTGTAGGGAGGTAAGAGCAAGAGGAGTCAAAGGAGCAAAAGAAGCTACAAGTCTTTAGGAAAGCCAGTGAGTATCTCCGAACTTTGATTTATCTATAAAATCAAAGTTTCATATACCAACCATATCAGGGCATTTAAAACTAAACTGAATTACAAGTGTCATAGTATTTTTTACAGGGTGATACTCAATGCTCAATAAACATCAGCTGATTATTTCTATCACTTTCACTTCTTCCTGCTCTTCTTTGGCCAATCCAGAATGCATGTGACTCAGCCCAAGATGGGAGAAGAGTATCACTTACAGTGGAACCACCTGGTTGTTAAAGAAATGGATTGAGTTTAGGTGCTCAATTGGCTAGAAGCATTGATCTTACACCAGATTTTCCATCTCAGCTCTGTATGTGTGCTAGATTTTAAAATTCCAGTATGTGGAGGGGTTTTAATAATAAGCAAATTCAACCTCCCCTACTCATTCATAACTAGAAATCTAGTAGACAAAGTCTTTGGTTGGAACCATCCCACTGTCTTGTTTTGCATACACACTCCGTCTCTACTTCCCAAGGGAAGAAAACCCTAGAAAGAATGTGAGATTAACAGAAGAGAGACAAAGATGTCACCCAACTACTGGCAAATCCCACCATCAAAATAAAACTTTAAGCTTTTGCAATATTGGGTCTGAGAAAAATGGTTGGGTTCTCATTCAGAAAGTTTTTTTTTTTTTTCTCCCTGAAAACAGAGGATCTCTGACCCTCAAGAAGCTAAGTGGATGAAAGATACAGAAAAGATACTCATAGAAGATCGAGGATCTGCCTTGGACAATATGTTGTTTGCCTGGGAAACATGGCTAGGCTGGTAACACCTTAGCTACAGAGTTGGAAGAGTGTTTCAGGTAGAGAAGCCAGCATGTGCAAAGGCCTCAGGTGAAAGAGCATTGGGCCGGGTAGAGGACTGAAGGAAGTTAGGTTGGGATGGATTAGAGGATCGTAGATGGGGATGAGTCAGAGAGGGTGGCAGGAGCCAGCCCATGAACATCTGGGAAGCTAAATAAAAGGAATAGGCTTTACTTTGTAACTAAAAAGTGTTCTGATCAAGAAGTGATCACAATCAGCAATGCTAAGTGCTGGGTGTGGCGTGTCTAGATGAAGGAGAGGAAGGTGGCCTGGACTCAGGCAGTGGCAATGGAGAAGGAGAAAGGAAAAGAGATCAGAAGATTTTTAGATGGAACATTAATGGGACTTGGCAATGGGTTGGATGGGCCATGCCTGAGGAGGAGGGAGCTGTTGAGGATGATAACTCAGGAGTTTTGTGGGGGTACTGCGTACCATTCAGGGAGAAGGGAACCCAGGGGCAAGAAGCAGGTGTTGGCAGACAGGTGGTGTGTTTAGTGTGCGAGCCAGGTTGGGAGGTCTAGTTAGTAGACTAGTAGTAGTAGTGGTAGTAGTTAGTATTCTAGTAATAGTAGTAGTAGTTATAGTAGTAGTAGTTGTTGTTAGTAGTAGAGAGATAAGGTGGAGATAAAGATTTGGGGGTTATCAGCATACAGATAATTGTTTTTCAAATTATTCTTCAGGTACAACCTATACCAGACCCACCTGTGCTACTCAATAAACATGGAGATTACCTGGGGAGGATGGGATAATGGCTAAAGAGTTGTTAAACGTTTTACCTGTGAAATCAGCATAGGAAATATAAATTTGAACATTCTCTAAAAGTAATGGCCACTTAAGTAATGGTGTCTGAATATTCCTGATGTAGAGTGATGGCAAAACACTGCTGGAGAAGCAGGAAGTATTCCTTTTATTTCTTCTTTTCTCTCCTTCTTTTTTTCTTGTTATCCATTCCACACCCTTTGCCTCCAGCATACACTAATTCTGTTTGTTTTGTTTCTTGGGAGGAATGGTACAAATGAGGCCCAGCCCGTTCTTTTTTCTTTCATGTTTTCTTCTTTTTTTAGTCGAATTCGGGACAAAAAAAGCTTTCATCGAAAGAGCAGATGTCATATGCTTTGGTCTTTTGTGGTGGTTTTATTTTATTTTATTAAAAAAAAATCCTCCTGCAGATGAGGCTCATTTAAACATAATGAGGAGGCAACAAAGGCGTCGCACAGAGGAGCTTCAGATTCGGTTTGACTCAGGGGAGGGAGACCAAACAAGGAGATGTCCTGTCCATTTGGCTTCCCTCTATACGGCCCAGAGCAGCTGCATTTCAGATGCAAATGGGAAATGGAGGAGGTGGGGAGGGGGAGGGTGTGGAAATGCCCAGGAAGCTGGTGTGCAGGTGTTAAGGATTCCAGGCATCGCTGCAACAACAGGCTCTGAAAACACAGAGCTCCCAGACAGAACGGGCTTGAGAGTGCTTGCTTGGAGGGCTCAAGTGGACCCGCAGCTGCACTGGACATTCCTTTTTGTGGTCATCAATGGGCCCTGTATTGAAAATATGAGAGCGAGCAACTGGCACGTTCAGAGAAAGGAAACGCTTTGGAAATTGAGCAAACGCTAGGCTAAAGGGGCCACCCCTTGGCTGCCCTGATTACTTAAATCAAGTAATTTAAGTGCATGCGTAAAACAGATACTCGATATAGGATCCTGTGACTCCTGGGGTTGGTAGGAATCCATGGAATCATCAAGCCCTTCTCTCTCATTCTATGGCGAGAAAACGTGCTCCAAGGAGCGGAGCGATTTGCCCCAGGTCACATAGTGGGTTAATGAGACAGAGAACACAAAACGGGCAACAGTGACATTTATTGAGCCCTCTCTGTCCTAGACACTGTTCAATATTATAAGTTTTCAAAATGATTTATCCAGCAGACTTATGAACTAAGTTTTTTATTTCCAGTTTTTAGTATGGGGAAATTGAGGCTTTAGTAAATTTAAAACTTGTTCCCCAAAATACTGTTAGATAGAAGGAATAAGTTCCAGTATTCAAGAGTACAGTAGGATAATCATAGTTAGCAATATTTTTTGTATATTTCAAAATAGCTAGGAAAGAAGAGTTATAATGTTCCTAACACAAAGAAAAGATAAATAATGTAGGTGATGAATATTCCAGTTACTCTAACTTGATCATTACACATTGTATGCATGTATCAAAATATCACAGGTATGCTCAAAATATGTACAAGTATTACCTATCGGTTTTTGAAACCTCATAAAAAATAAAATAATAAAAACATAAGTAACATAAAAATAATAAAAAAAATACAATTTGTCTCAAGTCAAAAAGCTAATGTGATAGTCAGGATGTGAATCTAGGTATGTATGTTTTATTTCAAAACTCGTGTTTTTTTTTTTCATTACACTTCATTCCTGACTCATAGGCAATGTTTTCCTCTCAAACACAAACACACAAACATGAAAATATTTTTTCATATATGTCCATAGTTTCATATTGTACATATGAAAATACTATTTCTCTTTCCATATATGTAAAATGTACTAAAATGCATATATATTAAAACCACGAAATATGAGACATTTTCCTTCAGACACAAATATACTACAGCACTGTCTAATACAGCTATGAAATTGTTATTTATGGCTGGTGATAATTCTTTTCATGTAATACGTATTCAATAACTATTTGAGTTTGAATTGTTCCTTTTTATTGGAAAAGGAGCTCATCATTAGAGACAGAAACTACTGTCCACCAACATTATTATTTCTGTGACTTCCACACATTTGCATTGTGCCTGTGTTTATGAGGTGCATTTGCATGCATTAATTCAATGCTTACTGAATTAATTAGGTGATTAGTTGGCAGTACCTATGTAAGAAAAGAGTAAGCGGGGCCACTAGTCCCATCTTATAGATGAGAAAACTGAGGCTCATGGAAGCTCATCAATTTTCCCACACAAGCTTGGATGGTCAACTCAGGTTGTCTCATGCCAGCATATTGGCAGAAGCTGTTCAGTGAGGACCACGCTGATGAGAGATCAGAGGGAGAGAGCCGTGAGAACACAGGTGCACTTATTTCCCTGCTGAAGGATGCTGTGGTCCAATGTGGACCACATTGCAACTCCAGATTTGCAGACAGACAACCTGACACCCTGTGGGTGTGTGAGTGTGTGGGTGATGCTGAGAGGTGTGGGGATCACAGAGATTGTGACCTTGGTGAGGTCTGTGTGGGTGGTTTTCTTTGCACAAATGTGTCACCCTGTGTGTTTGCCTGAGGACTATGCCAATGCTCATATGAATGCGTGCAAATGAGCACCCATAGGGGTGAATGATACCCCCGATTGTGCTGGTGATATGGCCAGAGTCCTGGGTTTTTTGGATCCTGATGTAGTGCACTGGCTTTGAGTAGTTTTGTGATGTCAACCTGAGCTTCTGAGATCAGCCTTTCTTCAGTGTCAATGGACCTAGAGTTCCACTCTCTCCTTGGGAAAAAATAACCCAGCAATATCTCCTACTACTTAGAGGGCCAGGAATGTGACATGTATATTTGAAGAATGATACAGTATAAAATCAGAGGCTGCTAGGGTTTTAAGGCAGCTAGATCAGATACATATTTTACAGATGAAAACACTGGAGACCAGAGGAAAAAATGGCTTGATTTATTACTTAGTGCCTGTTTTTGATATTTCATGTATTCAACAAACATTTGTTGAGGAGGTATTCTGTGGAAGGACCTGCCTTCAAGGATCTCTCAGTCTAGTGTAAAGAAGCATGCATACACAGGAAGTCACAACGCCCGTCGGTGGGGCAAGTGGGCATCTGAGAGGGCCACACAGCACAGACAGCATCTGAGCCCAATCTGGAAATATATGCAGTCTTGCCCGAGGTGAAGAAGTGTGTACCTGTGAGAAGGAGTGGCATGTTCAGAGACCCAGAGGTGGGAAGCGTGAGATGTGATAAAAGGACTTTTGAGAGCTGGCTGAAATGGAGGATGTGTCTCTGGATGTATGAGTTTATGGGGTGGGGTCAGCAGGCAAAGTCAGAAGGTGAGGAGGTGCTGGATCACAAAAGGCTTTATACACCAGATGAAGGAGTCTCGACTGTTCTGTAGAAACTGGGAAAACCTTGAAGGATGTTAAGCAGAGGGATAACAGGATTATAAATTAGTTTTGAACATATCATTCTGTGCACAGTCTAGAAAATCGACT